>NC_060150.1:53433729-53434339 GCF_021292245.1 Micropterus dolomieu | reverse complement strand
ATTCAGCCAGATTTCAATGCACTTGTTCAAGCCCAGAACAGACTGGATTATTCTCACTGAAGAGGTAAAATGAGGTGGAAAACATTACAAGTTTTTGTTTGTTGTGCTGTATTCCTATAAACTTGTTCAGCTGTTTGTTGTTTTTCATTGTTTGTGGAGATGAATAAATTAAGTTCAAGTTATTGTTGGTGTGGCCCTCTGACACAATTCAGGTTTCTCATGTGGCCCCTTGTAAAAATTAATTGCCACCTCTGATGTAGAGTGAACTAGATGTCTGCGTGTTGTTTATATGCTCTGATGATGCTAATCCAACACATCTTTGTAGTAGCATCCATGTTGATTCCACATTCAGACTTCAGAGCACATGAACACACTGAAGTTGGAAGAACTACTTCACAACTTGCATGTGAATGCACCGTGAGCCGCTGACTGAAATTTGCAACCCTCACCACTAGACATCACTAAAACTTACACACTGAACCTTTAAACTAAGTATTTGAATCTTGACCACAGTGAAGTAACTAACATTTTGTGAGATTTACTGTGTAGTTTTCAAGAAGAGCATGAACTTTATTTATCTGGAGGGAAATTGTTGTGCAGCAGTTGCAAT
>NC_060150.1:53426285-53433709 GCF_021292245.1 Micropterus dolomieu | reverse complement strand
CAGCTCTGTCACACTTTGCTAGTTGTATCATTTTCAATGTGTTGCAGTGGCTGATTGAAATAAACAGCCAGCTTCCACAACAACTCTGCAGTTTGATCATCATTTCAGTTTCCTCTCACTGCTGCAGAGGGCGACAGTGTGCAGAAAGGTTTGGATTTTAGCTTTAAACAAAGGCTTTGTGTTTATTATTCTGAATTAATTTTGTATTTACCCAAATAGACCAATTATTATTATTATTTATTAGAAGACACCAGGAACAAGAGCATATAGAGCGTGTTGGAGAGGTGACTGATGGTGCGTTCATGTGGTGCCAGAATAATTACATTTTTTCCCTCCCTTATATCTTTATTGCAAAAAGAGAAATAAAATGTACATGGGACATGAACAAGTAAACAAAACTTTGATTTGTAGGAAATCATGTATTGTATATACAGGTAGTCGACTGACAGTCGAATCATATGATTGCAGTCTCTATTTCTTACTCACTGTTACTTACACTGTACATTTACAGATGAACTGAGGCTTATTGTTGACCCTTTTCTCTCTGCTCGCCTGCCATTCACCGGTCTTGTGCCGAGTTTTGCGTGCACGCCTGCCTGACAACCATAATAATATTCTTTGTGAGGTTCATCAATGGTGATAAATGAACCAAACGTCCTGTAAGGTACGGACAGCTCGGCACAACACCGTGCTCCTTCTCTTCAGCGTGTGTTACTCTGCCACTACACACACACACACACATTGGGCCCACACATGTGTGCTGACGCCCCCTTCCTTAAGGGTTAGGGTTACAATTTTGGATTTATTCATGCACTTTATAAACTTTTATAAAATGCCTCACATGTTTATTTACAGCATTATATGTTGAAGTGTATATTGTAATAGGCAGCATATTAACTTATTGGTTCTATTTCAAATCAGACGTTGAGCACCCCCATATCACCAAAATGGTATGGTCCTCATTTCATAACGCTGTTTCGAAGCTTCGACTGTGAGACTGACAGTCGATTCAGGCTCCTCCCATCGAAGTATCCAATCTTCAACTATTCGGTGTACTATACCCTGGTCTATACATAATTTGCAAACATGTAATTTGTAATATGGTTATAAGGGTTAGTTTGCTGTCCATGTAGAGTGAACTAGATGTCTGCGTGTTGTTTATATGCTCTGATGATGCTAATCCAACACATCTTTGTAGTAGCATCCATGTTGATTCCACATTCAGACTTCAGAGCACATGAACACACTGAAGTTGGAAGAACTACTTCACAACTTGCATGTGAATGCACCGTGAGCCGCTGACTGCAATTTGCAACCCTCACCACTAGACATCACTAAAACTTACACACTGAACCTTTAAACTAAGTATTTGAATCTTGATCACAGTGAAGTAACTAACATTTTGTGAGATTTACTGTGTAGTTTTCAAGAAGAGCATGAACTATTTATCTGGAGGGAAATTGTTGTGCAGCAGTTGCAATACAAAGCAGGAATAAATGCAAATATATAGACTGCAAACATATAATATAAAATATCAATAAGGTGCAATTCCAAAATATACACAAAAATAGAAGCAGGTCACCGGTCCATGTCCGTTATGTTACACATTTTGTCCCATAATCTAAATATCTGTATATATTTTTATTGCATGTGTTTTTCTGCTCATGTGTCATCAGCATAATTATATCACAGTTTGCATTTCCAAACAAGATCCGCCTGTTCATTTAATATGTAGTCAGGGCTCCATGTGCAGGAGCTGAGCAGACTGTCTCTAAAGTCTCCTTTAGACGGAAACAGAACAACGGAAAAAGGATACTGTAAGAACAAATTGTGATGTAACTAAGAAAAAACATAATGATGAATCGGCACTTGACATGGACTTTTCATTACATGAGTAACTGAGTATACTAAAAGTGTTCAATCAGATGTGGAGAGAAGGTGTAATGCCTGATAGTTGGAAAAGTGCTCTGATACTACCTTTTTGGTAAACCTGGTAAAGATACAACTAATGCAGGAAACTACAGACCTATAGCCTTAACATCGCACTTATTGATATTGAGAAAGCTTATGATTCAATGTGGAGAAATGCATGAAATGGGTATTGGCGGAAGGCTTTACAACTGGATTTTAGACTTCCTGTCTAACCAAACATTCTGTGTTAAAGTTGGAGATGCTGTGTCTGAGGATTTTGATATTGAAAATGATATTCCTCAAGGGAACGCTATAAGCCCTATTCTGTTTAATATCATGATAAACGCCATTTTTATAAATGTTGGTAGAGATATTGGTTCATCACTTTATGCGGATGATGGACATATATGGAAAAGAGGGAAAAACATTAGACATGGGACTAATAGCATACAGAGTGTTATATTAAAAGTTGAAAGATGGTCATATGATGGGGATTTAAGATGTCAGTCACAAAATCATGCTATATGTTCTTTACCGGAAAGAGAAGGATTAATAACGCACAGCTTAAACTGTATGGACAAAATATGGAAAAAGTGAAAGAGTATCTAGGACTGTGGTTTGATGAGAAATGCTCACCTAAGAATGCTGTGGTCTAATACAAACGGTGATATGTCCTGAGTTGTTTAATACATCTAGATGTGAATACCAGGAAATGAGAGCTGAAATTCTGAACTCTTGTCTCATACTCATCTTTTCATCTTAAACCCAAATGTCTTCAATGAACAACAAAAGCAAATGAATTTGGCTTACTGTACCAATATTTTTGGTGGGGTATAATAATACCAATAATGAATTACATTTATATAGCGCATTATCATTGAAAATCAAAGCGCTTCACAGTGAAGTTGGGGGGACTCACCTCAACCACCACCAATGTGTAGCACCCACCTGGGTGACGCACAGCAGCCATTTAGCACCAGCACGCTCACCACACATCAGCTTGAGGCAGAGAGGGAGGGAAACATTGAGCCAATTACTCTGGGGGATGATTAGATGGCCAGATGGTGCAAGCCAGGTTGGGAATTTTGATGATTTTTAATGACCACAGTGAGTCAGGACCTCGGTCTAATCTGAAGGACGGCAGCTCCTACAGCACAGTGTCCCCATCAATGCACTGGGGCATCCGGATCTTATTATTATTATTATTATTAGGACCAGAGGGAAGACCGCCCCCTACTGACCCACCAACACCAAATGCCAAATTCACTACCATATAATGGAAAATCAGTATGAATATTAAGCCAGAGAAAATCAGTATTGATGAAGTTACCTGAATTTTATAAAACATTTTATGATAATACTCACATTCATATTTAATACACTATAGCTTATTGGGTGTGTATGTACTTTTGTGTTTTGGTGGGGACATAAGGGTTCAGATTAGGGGTGTGACGATACACTTAGCTCACTTGCACGATTCACAATATTGGGTTCACGAGAACAAGACAAGAAGATGTTTTAAATAGGGCTGGGCACATTAATGCGTCATTATCACGCATTTAATTAACGACGACAATTATTTTATCTCACGTTAAACGCAGTTTAAAAAATATAAAAATATTCTTATTTTGAAAGTCATAACAGTAATAGATTGTGGAAACTCACAAACAGCGAGGATCAGTCTCTCTTCCAATGATTTCTGCTATGCGTTCAAAACATTCAAGACGATTCAACTTCGGCGGCGGGCTGTTGTTACGAGCACAACCGTTTTACGGGAACACACCCGCTTGTCCCTACGCCTTATGCTCGACACCTTCACCTCACTGTAACAGGGAAACTTGCTGAAAATAGGCCCTAGACTGTTTATGATGCTTCCTGATAAAAGATTTAATATTTCATCAAAATAGCATTAAAATCAGTTCTGGGCAACGATTAAAACTTTTAACTGCAATTAATTCCATGATTGTCTTGCAATTAATCGCATTGTTAATGGCACAATTGAAGAATGAATTCTAAAGTAGTGTATTGCGCAATTTAATTTAAATGCACTGCTATATACAAAAGTACAATAACATGTGTTTTGTAAACACTTTAAACAAATACGGTTCTTTTTACAAGCAGTATTCCCTTTACACAGAGGCAATAAAATATTTCTTGTAAATCTTCATCTTAAACATTAATGTAATCAAATCAAATATTAAACCAAAGCTATTTGCCACTGCCAGGGCATTACCTTGCACTACCTTATCTTGCTTGTTAAAACAAGTTACCATTAGAGTCCAATTTTCTTGGGGGGGTTTTCTAAACAGGTGTCAGCAGGAACATTTTTCTTTTATCAGAGACTAGCATAAACAGTCTAAGGCCTGTGTTCAGCAAGTTTACCTGTTTGTGAGTTTCCACAATCTATTACTGTTTACTAAATAGGACATCAACAGGAGGGAATGCACATCCCCTCAAAACTAGATGTAGACCTAACGGGTAAATCACTGGCCCATATGGTACCACCAAGCAAACCCACCTGCCCAGAGCCATAATATGAGCCATCCAGTCCCCCGCAGTCTGTGGCATTGGAGTGAGCATGCACACAAGCACCGATAGCGCGACATGGTAGGCAAAGGACTGACCCATGTGCAATAGCCGGGGAACCGGATGGGGGGGCCCGCAGCTGTACAGATGCAGGAGGGGACAGCGACCGCATCAGCTGGATTCACCGGTCATATAATTAGAATATCAAAAAGTTGATTTATTTCAGTAATTCCATTCAAAAAGTGAAACTTGTCTAATGTATACATTCATTCCACACAGACTGATATATTTCAAGTGTTCATTCCTTTTAATTTTGATGATTATAACTGACAACTAATGAAAACCCCAAAATCAGGATCTCAGAAAATTTGAATATTGTGAAAAGGTTCAATATTGAAGACACCTGGTGCCACAGGGATAACCGCACCCTGGAGAGGATTGTGAAACAAATCCCATTCAAAAATGTGGGGGAGATTCACAAAGAGTGGACTGCAGCTGGAGTCAGTGCTTCAAGAACCACCACGCACAGACGTATGCAAGACATGGGTTTCAGCTGTCGCATTCCTTGTGTCAAGCCACTCTTGAACAAGACACAGCATCAGAAACGTCTCGCCTGGACTAAAGACAAAAAGGACTGGACTGCTGCTGAGTGGTCCAAAGTTATGTTCTCTGATGAAAGTAAATTTTGCATTTCCTATGGAAATCAAGGTCCCAGAGTCTGGAGGAAGAGAGGAGAGGCACAGAATCCACGTTGCTTGAAGTACAGTGTTTCCAGAGTTTCCACAGTCAGTGATGGTTTGGGGTGCCATGACATCTGCTGGTGTTTGTCCACTGTGTTTTCTGAGGTCCAAGGTCAACGCAGCCGTCTACCAGGAAGTTTTAGAGCACTTCATGCTTCCTGCTGCTGACCAACTTAATGGAGATGCAGATTTCATTTTCCAACAGGACTTGGCACCTGCACACAGTGCCAAAGCTACCAGTAC
Source organism: Micropterus dolomieu (assembly GCF_021292245.1). NCBI lineage: Eukaryota > Metazoa > Chordata > Actinopteri > Centrarchiformes > Centrarchidae > Micropterus > Micropterus dolomieu. The sequence continues at coordinate 53,428,289 of NC_060150.1, read as the reverse complement.
CTGGTTTAAGGACCATGGTATCCCTGTTCTTAATTGGCCAGAAAACTGGCCTGACCTTCACCCTATAGAAAATCTATGGGGTATTGTGAAGAGGAAGATGTGATACGCCAGACCCAACAATGCAGAAGAGCTGAAGGCCACTATCAGAGCAACCTGGGCTCTCATAACACCTGAGCAGTGCCACAGACCGACTGATCGACTCCATGCCACGCCGCATTGCTGCAGTAATTCAGGCAAAAGGAGCCCCAACTAAGTATGATTGGACTGCACCATTCACCAGAGGAACTTCTCTCAAGAGGGCCCACTATATCCATGCCTATTCTTTCAAATGGTGTGTCTATTATAGGCAATGGCTGAAGTCGGGCACGGGCCACTCCTTTGTTTGAGGTCAACTGGACATATCTGACATGATACACAAAACTGCTGTACTTGAGTGTACATGCCTGACTACACAAATCGCCTAGCAATTCTATTTAGAGACTTTTGAAATGCTAAATGGCCTGCCCAGGGGATTGAATGACCAAGTTCAATGACTTTCTGCCTAAGAGCCTGTGGCAAAGCAATGGCCTCAGTCTTGCCTTTGCACTGATAAAGAATACCATCTCTCACGGCATAGGTTGCTTCTGCAAGAACATCTGTTCGTCCCTGCTTCTTCCCTTCAACCGCTGAGACTTTATCAAACCAGGGCTTTAAGGTCGGGTCAGTCTGCTGCTGTGCTGATAAATCAGAGGGCACATCAAACTCCAGAAACTGAGTGGGCTTCATGTGCTGTACAACTTCTGGCCTAGCTTATCCCTTCTCCTCTGAGCTCTGGACTTCTGCTAGGCTTGCAGCCTCCTCTGCAGACTTAGGAGCCCGTTCCTGTATCCACACCTCCAACTCCGGATTCACCATCCTCAGAAACTGCTCCAGGATCATCACTTCAGAAATGTCCTTCACAGTGGATTTCTCTGGTTTCACCCACTTGTGAAACAAGTTTTTAAGGCGGACATATAGTTCCCTTGGAGTCTCATCTCATTCCCAGTAACTAGTAGTGTAACGGATTACTATTTCTAAAACAGTAATATTATTACAGGTACCAATCCAAGTAACGCTGCGGTACTGAGTTACTGAATGCACCACCCTTGGCATGAATTCACAACATGGCGGCAGGTCAGCTGCACTGGACCTGATGTTATTCAAGTCAGCTGTTAGTATAATGTTACTAAATTACTTACATAATCTCAGCAAATTCAATAAATTTTCACATACTGTATAGTTTAAAGCTAGTTTAGGCCTATTATGTATATTATGTTCCAGTGACCAGTTCCATATTGTTATTCGAGTGACCAGTGTTGGGAAGTAACTGTTACACGTTCTTAGAGAATATAAGCAAGATACACAAATGGCATCAGATTATTGGACAGGATAAATACAGAGTGACATTTATACATTCAACGGCATTTCAGACGATGGCCTGTAATACTTATTTTGTCCATTTGGGGGAGCGTGGGTTACATGACGATAGCTTTGATTCATTAAAATGAATAACGGTCAGGGATCCTTGCTGCAAATTAAAACACTGCGAAATTAACTTATTTAGATTCTTTTCAACAACAAATAACACCAACATGGTAACATAACTATTCAAATGGAGGCAAACGCCACCACTAACTTAGCAAGGATTATTGTTTAAACAGAACAACAGTTTATAATGAAACATTGTTTTAGCTCAAGAAGGCAGGAGTCGTTCGTGTCTCCCTATGGCAACCCTGGCTTATCACATTTGCACATCAGCTAAAAGAAGAGAAGGGAGTGGCGTTTTATGGCTCAGCCATTCTGTGGGAAAAGGGATCAGAAAGGGTGGTACTTTGATGTCCTGAGGTACCCTATGGAGGGAGAGGGGTTGGACAATTCCTTTGCTGTCCTGCTAAGTGTCTCTATTGACACCTTTACGGCGAGAGGGGTTCACTAAGGCTCTTTGAATACACGGTCCTTAAGTGATGCATGTCTGATTGAGTCTCT
>NC_060150.1:53420842-53426185 GCF_021292245.1 Micropterus dolomieu | reverse complement strand
ATATAGCTGACCATGCTATTTCCTGATTTAAAGAGCTTTATGAAAAAATCTGACGGAGTTGACAGAAGCTGAGGACGCAACTTTAATAGGCAGATTTTTATGGAAAATATTGTTTGATGTTCACTTCATGCATTGTTTTTTATATTTATACCCCTTATTTTTATTTGATATATATGTTTTCACAATTGTAGAGCTTTTTTCATTTTTTTTGGGATGGTTAATATTGTAACTTCATGCTGAGGACAAGTGCAATAACATGGACTATCTAACCACAGACCATATATTTAAACAACTTTTCCCCAAAAAGATAAAAAAGTTTATTCTGAAAATCAGATGGGTATATACAATTCCTTCAGATTTAACTTTGTAAGTATGCCATACATGCTGAATTTCTTAATTTTTGCTATAAATTAGACTTTTCTATGTGGGACATGTTTTGTCCCGACTCTCAGGAATCAGTGTCTGTAATGAAAAAGGCAGGATGTGGTCTTTGACCAGTTTTTTTTTTCTGTGGTTGGTATAGTTGGTATGGTAAAAGCTGCCCTGGCTTCCTTCCTCTTTACATTATTAGGATTCATCTACAGATGAAAATCTTCCTGTTGTTTTGCATGATGCAGAAAGAGTTATGTTTTATGAGTGAGTCCTGGTTGTGTTTGTCTCATGCAAGAGAAGGACAAACATTAACACATGGATCCAACATCTTGTTCATGACTCTTGTACGTGCAAGAAATGTCCACTGGTGAACCTTTGGAGGCACAGATGCCTCTGTTAGTGTGCAGTGTTGGACTTTATACACCTGACAGAGAAACGATACTAGAACAACTAAATCTTTGACTGCAGTAACACAGAGCAGGCAGTGCTATTCTAGAGCTGATGATCCCCACTAAACATACTTATATAGTAGAAATAGTCTGCTCAATTCCTTCACATGGAGCCCTGACTCAGTGAGAAACAGAAACAATCAACGTCCACACACGCTAATAGATACACATTGACAGTCATACTTCCAGGATGTTAAACATGAGCAGAAAAACAAATGCAAATTGAACCTCATTGATATTTGCAATCTATATAATTGCATTTGCCCCGCGACCCTGTACGCAGGATAAGCGGTTGACGATGGATGGATGGATGGATGGATGGATATTTGCATTTGTTCCTGCATTGTATTGCAACTGCGGCACAACAAATTCCCTCCAGATCAATAATGTTCAGTCTCATTTTACAGCCATGCACTTCTTGAAAACTACACAGTAAATGTCACAAAATCATAGATGATTGTCACTTCACTGTGGTCAAGACACAAATATTTTTCAAATAATGTTGTAGATCACAGCAAGACCTCTATAATCACCCACCTCTTGTTACTATCAAAGCAACACATTTTCATTCTACTGTGAAGACACAGGAAACAAAGAAATCTCATTGGTCTCTATGAAAGAGATAATATTGGTATAATAGAACAGGGCCTGTGTCACCAAAACAGCCTGTCGAGGCATTGACTCCACTGTGTGTTCTGACACATTTCTATCAGAACCAGCATCAACTTTTTCAGTAGCTTCACCAAGCTCTGTCTGTTGGATCGGACTACATGCCTTCGCTCCCCACATGCAGTGGGCCTTTGTGTAACTAGACCCTCGCCACTTCCACTCCGACACAGAGTGAACTCTGGTCGGAGTCACCCTCACAGCCAAATCCATCCATCGTCAACCGCTTATCCTGCGTACAGGGTCTCTGGAGCCAATCCCAGTTGACATCAGGCGAAAGGCGGGGTACACCCTGGACAGGTCACCAGTCCATCGCAGGGCCACACATAGATGAACAATCACTCACACTCACACCTAAGGACAATTTAGGGTCACCAATTAACCTAGTCCACATGTCTTTGGACAGTGGGAGGAAGCCACGCAGACACGGGGAGAACACGCAAACTCCACACAGAAAGGCCGCAAACTCACATTTGAAAGAAAGTCCCCCGTCGTGCAGCAAAGGGTGTTATACACCTTCAACAAGCCGCCATCACTGCTCACCCGGCCACCACCACTCAGCCCTCATTGGTTTCTGAATGCAATCAATGTGGCGGACCCTCCGCATGAACGCGCAAATGGAGTGGAAGTAGGTAGGGAGGGGGAGTAGCAAGCAGTTTTGAAAGGGCCAGAGTGTCATGATTAGGCTTTGTCACCCCCCACTTCCTTATGTTTTCTCCGTTTTCCCCTCCCTGCTGTTTCTGTCAGTTTTGTCTGTCATGTTTCTCTCTCTCTGGCCATAATGTTCTGGCTGATCAGTGTATATTTGAACCTGTTCTAAGGCTGAGGAGCACTTTATACACTTTTTAACTAAATAAATGATACACTTTTTAACTAAATCAAATGAATTTTTTAAAAGCTGAAATCCAAAACTTTCTGCACTTTCGCCCTCTGCAGCAGTGAGAGGAAACTGAAATGATGATCAAACTGCAGAGTTGTTGTGGAAGCTGGCTGTTTTTACATTTTTGCATACTGAGTTAAAAACTGAGCGTATGTAATGTACCTGCACAGGTAAAAATGAAGCTTACATTCTACTTCAATCTTCTGTTATGCTGCTGCTAATGAAAACTAAAAATTAAAATGTTTGGAGTTAAAAGTAAATCTATCCATTTTCTTCACAGCCCCCCTTCTCCACTGGACTACTTCAATGTTGTATCCAACGAAGGTTAAAATCAAGGGCAACTGGACTTGGTTGAAGATACTGGAAGAGGTTTCGTCCCTCATCCAAAGGACTTCTTCAGTTCTGAATGACTTCCCAGGAAACTCAACAAACGTAACCTATTGGCCTCAGGTGAAGATACCAAAGATGGTCGTTCAGTCTTGGCCACCGGTAGTCCGAACGACTGTCGTTACAGCAACCAGGAACACTAACGAACCAGCAGTATCGATGACCCTGGCCAATGACCCCACTGTGGTTAAATAGCTGAGTTTCCCTGCCAGTCAGTCAGAACTGAAGAAGTCCTTTGGACGAAACCTCTTCCAGTATCTTCAACCAAGTCCAGTTGCCCTTGATCTCAACGTTCGTTGGATACTTCTCTGTTTCCATCCAGGTGAGTCCCTTTGCTGTGACTGTATTACACTAAAGTCACATACAGTTTTGTTTCAAGGCTGAGATGTTGGTATAAACAGGATCAGACTCCAACTGACGGGGAGAGAAAACAATATGAGAGTCAAAGGCCTCATAAATGGAAATTGAACAATAGATTTTATATTAAAATGAATGTTTAAGCTTTGGTGGAGTAAGTTCTGTCACTGTGGCCCAACAGTTTTCTCACCTCTAACGTCTCTAAGGGTTCATTTGCTTCAGAGTTCGAGCTCAGAGTTTGCTTCTTCATGAATTTATTTTTAAAAACAAACAAATAAATAAACATTTTAATCGATAACTCCAAAAGTATTTATGTAAATATTCAAAGTAAAAGATCAGTGATGGAACTGATTCATTCTTATAGTTTCACCTCATCCACAGACAAAACAGAAGCAGAGGAATCAGCATCACAACCACCAGAGTCATCGTGATGATAATTATTAGCCTTGTTGAGTTCTCTAGAAATGGAGATAGACAGTTATTAGATAAACTGTGCTGGACCTCACTAGTAGAGTTGATTAATTAATCAGTTTGCCAGGTTATGCCCTTCTGTTAATCTGCACTGTACTGTCAAAGAGAAACTTACCTGCCACAACAATCAGATGTAAGGTGGAGTTATGACGTCCTCTTCTGTTCTGGGCTTCACAGTAATAAATCCCACTGTGTTCAGCTCTGAAGTCAGTGATGGTGAAGTTCTGTCCTGATGCTTTTGGTGAGTCTTCATTCTCCTTGTACCAGGTGTATTTAGCTGCTGGGTTAGCATCACTGCTGCAGGTCAGAGTCACCCTGCCCTCCACTATCTCAGCAGAGGGACTCACTGACACAGAGGGAAGCTTTGGAGCATCTGGAAAACATATATAGAAATAAAACAGGTTTTAGACAAAAAGGTTGTTATCACAAGTCAAGGCTCTTTAGCGTAATTTTTAGAAGTTAGCGACAATGCATATGCAATGTCCGGTATTGACACATCGCCATTTTGAAACGGCACCTTAAGTTGTGAAACGTTGCAATGTGGTTAGGTTTAGATGCAACAAAAGTACTTAGTTAAGCTTAGGAAAAGATCACAGTTCCCCTTCGAGGGAACTCGAACTGCGTCGGTGAAGTCACTATGGGAACGCCTCTGGGCGTGGCAAGGCTGAACTATGAATGAAACTACTCCAATCCTATTGGTGTTGCTAGAACGGTAGCATGTGATGGCGTAACCGGAGGCGTATATAAGCACGCCGGCACACAGGACACATTAGCTTTTTTCTATTCAGTAGGCACTCTGAGTATGTTTGGAAGCTCCACTATCGAGAAAGATGTTGTCTTACCTGGAAGTCCTGATGAAGCAGTAGAGACCATGTCTGGTAATCAGTTCCGTCAATGTGTTTTTCCATGCCCACGCTACTTCGAGACTCATGAGATGTGTGTTTCCTGTCTGGGGATGTCGCACACCCAGGCAGCTCTCGAGGGGGCTGCCTGCGGCCATGGCGAGACCCGGTCCCTGAGGGTGCTGAGGTCTCGTGTGGCTCTCTTTCGGAAGATGGTCGGATGCGCTCTCCCCATGGCTGAGGAGTTGCGGTGGCTACGGTCATGGGGATCGCAGTGTGATATCTCCGAGGGCGTCGGGACGGCTGAGGCCTGTTTCCGGTCTTCGTCTCCGACTCCGCCTCCTCTCTTCCCCGTTCGGGAGCCTGTTTCTCGGCTTCTCCTGCCCAAGGTATGAGTTTGGAGAGGCTTGCACAGTCTCATTCTGAGGAGCTAGACGTGCTTAGCATCATGGAGGATGACTTCCGGGAACCAGGCCGACGTCATCAGTCCGCGCCCAGCTATGAGAGGTGGGGCAGGAGCCACGGGCCGGCAGTAACCTCAATGAGCTTTTCTGCAGCCCGAGCGCCACCCCTGCGTCGATCCTCGCCATACTTTCCTGATTTTGAGTTGTGTAAATATGGACTCATTTACACAATGAGTTGTGTAAATCATGGAACAGACCAAGAAAAAAAAAAAAAAGAGCTGCTCTGCATGGCTGACTGCGTCCCCTCTGCTGGACTACAGCAGCGTGACAGAAACTAAGCAGCACGGCTTTGGAACGATGCCTCGGGGGGAGGAAGCGCTCGCAAGCTATCTTCATTCCTTCAGACGCCGGTGCTCCCCACCAAGCCGTGTCGGACGACATCCGCTTTGGTGGGCAAGGCCTACATGGCAGCGGGTCGAGCTGGTGCAAGCCTGCACACTATGGCCACCTTGCAG
>NC_060150.1:53414557-53420742 GCF_021292245.1 Micropterus dolomieu | reverse complement strand
ATTTTCTCCTTTCTGCAAGGTCTGATGGAGAAGGGGCTGTTGCGCTGCAGCTATCTCTCCTGTCACAGGGGGTTTGGTGACAGAACAGCCTTCACCCACTCCCTCGTGATACGCTTTCTGGAGGGTGTGAGAAGACAGCGACCGGTGTCGTGTCTCTCTGCGCCTTTGCCCCTTATGAGCCCCTGGAGCAGTCCTCATTAAAAATGCTATCTCTTGAACAGCCCTGCGCCTTGCTCTCACCTCTGCTAAGAAGGTGAGTGAGCTGTGTGCCTGTCGGTTCACCCCAGCTGCATGCTGGTTCTTGGTGTCCACAGTGCAGCCAGATTGAGACAACACACCTCCTTTGTTATTAAGAACATAAGGAGCATGTTCAGGTCCAGGACAATAAATCTGGATGCTTTCTACCCCCCCTACCCCACTTAGGGTGCATCTGTTGTGCCCATGTGTGCTAGGCTAACATCCTATGTAGAGCACACAGCCCCCATTCGATGCACTGGTCAGCTGTTCATCTGTTTCAGTGATAGTGCAGTCAGTAAAACCCTGTCCAAGAAGAGCCTGGCCAGCTGGCTTTGTGAGTGAATCTCCCAAGCTTGTACACGTGCGGGAACAGACCCACCCTTAGCGGTGCGTGCACATTCCACTCGGAAGCGTGGAAGTGTCTACGACCCTTTTTCAGCAGGGTGTGTGTCGAAGAGATCTGCACAATGGTACATTTTGGAGAGTTGGCCCTTACTATGCCCGTTTGTGTGTTTCTATCTCTTGGATATGTCAGGCTCCTTCTCGGGATCACCTGTGTTGTGGCTGCTGCCTCATGGGGTATTGAGACAATCGTGAAGAACGCTCAACACACACACCCAGTCCCAGGTACCACTCCTGGTAATCTGTTGTTTGTGCCCGATCTTGTCAGGTCTCAAGTCCTTCAGTGGGGACCCTGCCATCCTGGTTTCCATCGCACCCTCTCTTTCCTCCGTCAAAGATTCTGGTGACATACTATGACTACAGATACCAGAGCTTTTGTGTCTGCATGTTCCGTCTGTGGTCGAAGCAAATCCTCTCACCTTCCAGTTTCTGGATTGTTATGGCCTCTTCGTGTCCCCAGCAGATCATAGTCAAATATTGCTGTAGATTTTGTCACCGGCTTGCCTCCATCTGAAGGTAATACAGTCATACTCACCATAGTCATGGTTCTCTAAGGCCATACACTTCATTCCCCTCACTAAGTTACTTTCTGCCTCAGAAACTGAGGAACTCATGATTCAACATGTTTTCAGATTACATGGTATACCCCAGGACATTATTTCTAATTGTGGTCCCCAGTTTGCTTCTGTTAGCCGTTCTTCAGGATATCACCCACAGACTAACGGTCAGACGGAAACAAATAGCTTAGGTGGAATATGCCCATAATTCCCTATCTAGTGCAGCCACAGGTATGTCCCTCTTTATAGTGTTGTTGGGTTACCAACCAACTCTCTTCCTAGAACAGGAACGGGAAGTTGCCGTCCCGTCGGTCCAAGCTAACATCCGTCGTTGCCGGCAAGTGTGGCGAGAGGTCTGACTGCTCTGGAAACTAGGACCTGTAATCAGCTTTTGACAGACCGCCACCGGGCCCCAGCACCTACGTATGCCCCCGGACAGAAGGTTTGGTTGTCCTCTCGTGATCTTCCACTGCAGGTGGAATCTCAGAAGCTGGCACCCCGGTATGTTGGTCTCTTTGAAATTCAGAAGATAATCAACCCTTCTGCCATTACACTGAAATGACCTGCTTCTATGAAAGTGCATCCCGTGTTTCACGTGTCTCTTCTCAAGCCTGTGTCTGTCTATGCTCTGAGCCCTCCGGCTGAACCCCCTCCACTCCCCGGGTTTTGGATGATCACCCGGCTTTCACGGTGCAGACCGTATTGGATGTTCACTGCCAGGGTCAAGGTTTTTAGTTTCTGGTTGACTGGGAGGGGTACGGTCCAGAGGAGAGGTCCTGGGTGCACCGGAGTTTCATTTTGGATCCTGCACTCCGAGACTTCTACCGGGCCCACCCGGACAGGAGGCGCTTCTTAAGAGGGGGGCTCTGTCACAGTCTGTGACCAGTCTTGTTGGGAGTGTGTTGTGGTTGTTTTGCCTGTCTCTCTGTGTGTGGTGTGGATGTGGTCTTCCCAGGTTCCTGGTTCTCCGGCACAGCTGCTGCCAATCTGCCAATCAAGCCTCGGCTTAAATACTCTGTGATCCTGACTGTCAGCACCAGATTGTTCTCACTCCACTGGTAACTACGCATGGCCAAACCTCTTGAAGACCTCTAGTGATAAACTTTGTTTTTTGTGAAAGATCCTGCAGTAATGTATTTTTTCTGTTTTCTTCAGTGCCTGGGATTCCCGTTTGCCACACCACTTGCCACACCACCTGCCACGCCAAGGCAACCGTAACTGGACCTCAGTTCCACCACGCTATCTTCAACCCCGTAGACCTGCTCCGGATAATTATGGTGCTTATGGTCCGTTCCATTTACCTCGGAAGTCGGAGGTCGGGGCTGGGAATGATGTCACACCTGAGTTGACAGCGTTCCAGTTACAAGTCGGAAAACCTCACTGAGCCAGCCGTTTACAACTAGCCAGGTTAGCTATTGATACACCGGTTGATAAAAAAAAAAAAACGCATTGTGCGGTATTTACTACTGTAATTACACTGTAGCAACATGACCACATACAGCTGTTGGACAGCACTTTGTGTACAAAAATTTCTATGAGACACAAGTACACAGAAGTGCTAATAAACAGTATAAACTTGAGCTTTCACTAACTATTGATACCCCGACAGCCATCTTGGATCACGAAGTCGGGGTGGGGCAATTCTCCCCACTTCTGAAGTCGGGATTCCGACATAAGGGGGCGTTCCCTTTGAAATTTTGACCTTTGAACTCGGAAATTCCAAATTCCCATGTCAAATGGAACGCACCATTACTGTCCGAGTTAATTAAAACCCCCTCTTGAACCACAACTTACTGTCTCCATCTGCCCTTGAGTCTAAACCACACCTGTCGTGACATTACTCCTAATCCATTAAAGCTGTAAGCGCAGCAAAAAAAAGCATGTCTATATTTCGCATGACACATATCTAAACCAAATACACAGCACGTCACAAAAAGCATAACGACAGAGCGTTGAAAGAATCATTGGTCCTTGCAGTCACTTCTCCTGTCTGTGCAAAATGCTGTTTAAAGTTTAGCCGAAGCTGACATGAGGTCTCAGTAGTCCCAGTCAGGCTAACTGAGTGGGTATCTTTGTCCTGGTAGTTGTGTGTAGGTTTGTTGCCAATGTCTTAGGAAGAAACCTACATACTATCAGGACATGTCAGACCAAGGCCCTGATTGTGACCTCAGCACTTTCTATGTTCTCCGTGTTTAATGTTTCTACCAACCTGAGCTGATCTGACGTTTACAGCCTCTATCTGTAATTAAACACATTGTATGTCGAAGTGATTTGCTGATGTTTTGTACTTACACTGGACATCTATGGATACAGATGTGAAGTTGATCTGGCCATACTCATTCTCAGACTTGCAGTGGTAGATCCCGCTGTCCTTAGAGCTGATAGAGGTGAAATTATAAACGCCTTCTGGTCCCTGAATCAGTGTTTGGTTCTCCTTGTACCAGGTATAATTAGCTGCTGGGTTAGCATCACTGCTGCAGGTCAGAGTCACTGAACTGCCCTCCACTATCTCAGCAGAGGGACTCACTGACACAGAGGGAAGCTTTGGAGCATCTGGGGGACAAAAGAGAGACAACTTATCAATATTTGTTTACAGGCCTGTTTTTAGGCATGGGGTGCCACGAGCTAGGAGGAGCAATACAAGTTATTATTTAGTGATTCATTTGATTTATTATTCTGACGTGAAACTTGGTCACAGGTGTCGTCTTCATGACTGTTTTCTATACAATTTCTAGACACTTAGTGGCCTCCCACATGAATCACAAAAAACTGTCACAAACATTTCTCATATTTTGGGTAAAATATAATTTCTTCAGTTTGTTGTTGGAACCCCACATTGTGGCAGGTGCATAGCAATTTACGTGATTTTATTTATAGGGGAGCTGTGTACAATTTCCATGTGGTTGGCACAGCACCACTGACATTTCATCTTTCAAATACAGTGTCAAAGCTTGGTGAGTTATGTGATTGACCTCCTGTGGTTTTCTACACACAACTGATAAGTTATTAGACAGAAACGTTTCAAGATTTACTGTGAAATCATTTGAAGATGTATAGTGGCCAAATCAGGATGAATCCTAAATCATGGCTCTTGAGCGATAATCTAAAGAATATAATATAATCATTAAAGCTGCAAGCAGCGTTGGGCGGGCCCTCGCACTTGTAGCGCGTCGGGGTGTGAGGGGGCCGCGTTGCATATTCTGGAGCTGTGCCGGTGCGGCTGTGAATTTGCTACGCGCTTCAGACACTGCATGATGGTGTTATATGTCACTTCCTGTGTCCACTTTGCGGCGCTACATAGCAATTGGCGCTATGACTATAAATGAATATTGGCGTGTAGATGTGTTCGGGGCGGGACAGTTATCAAGCACGTAAAGTTTTTTTCAGATATGAGCATGTACACTGAAGTTACAACAACTTCCTGTGTCATAGCAAAGATTTGATCTTTGGAGGACACGCCTATCGACGAAAACTCACAGATAGCACAACATTTCAGAGTCAATGCCTTTAGAATGCATGGTAGAAATAGTAAGTCGATCCGATTAATTCCCTAGGAGGAGTTTGTTAAAGTACGGACCTTGTAAAAGGCCATAAATGGGCTTTAATTGCACATTCAAATCAAAATGTCTGACTTCCTGTCTTTTTTCGTTTATGGCTCTAAGAGGCTTTTTTTGTGCGTCTTGGGATGATACATGTACCACAAAAGTTTCGGGCATTTTAGTGATTCAGTGCGCAGGGGCTGCATCTTTGAAGGAACACTTCCTGATTCCAGCAGGTGGCGCTATGAGGTTGAGTGAATTTTGACCTGTAGATGTGTTGAGGGTGTGACCCTTATCAAATGTTTGAAATTTGGTAGAGATATGAGCATATACAGTGAAGTTAACAACTTCCAGTCTCATGGCAAAGCATCAAACTTTGACACCACGCCAAGGAAACGCCGTTATCCGAAAACTCACAAGATTCACAACATAGCATCATCAATGTCTTAAGGCTCTTCTGAGACTGTGTTGAAGCAGGTGAGGCAAATATGTTGGCAGTATCGGACTAAATCCCTAGAAGGAGTTCGTTAAAGTACGGGATGTGAAAATCATCAAAAACTGACCATAAAATCCAAAATGTCTGACTTCCTGTTGGGTTTGGAGCATCGCTCCAAGAGGCTTTTTGGTATGTCAGGACATGATACATGTGCCACAGAAATGTCATACATGTAGGTCAAACCTGCAGCGGGGGCAGCTTCATTAAAGGTCACTTCCTGTTGCCAGCAGGTGGCGCTATGACTTTGAGTGAATATTGGGATGTGGATGTGTTCAGGGCGGGACTCTTATAATGTATTCTAAATGTGGTGCAGAAGTGAGCACGTACACTGAAGTGACAATAAATTCCTGTTTTCTGGCGAATCATCAATTTTGGACGCTACGCCATGGGAACGCCGTTCCACAAATACTCACCGTTCGCACAACTAATCGTCAGTGGGTTTAGACTGCACAGCACAAATCTGAAGTCGGTCATGCGCGAAACCCATAAAATACGGAATTGTTTGACGCGTGTGAATCATGTGCAAAGTTTGGTGAGTTGTTTAGTTGTATGTTTAGGCCCCCAAAATTGAAGTTACTTTGCAGAAAAAAATAATAATTCCCTTCATTTTCAATAGGGACCTTGCACGGTTCGTGCTCGGGCCCTAAATATTCATTTTCTAATGTTTTGTGCTTACAGTGTACATCTACAAATAGAGATGTAGAGTTGATCTGTCCATACTGATTCTCAGACTTGCAGTGGTAAATGCCTCTGTCCTCAGAGCTGATGGAGTTGAAATGATAAATGCCTTGTAGTTCTTGCAGTGGTGTTTGGTTCTCCTTGTACCAGGTATAATTAGCTGCTGGGTTAGCATCACTGCTGCAGGTCAGAGTCACTGAACTGCCCTCCACTATCTCAGCAGAGGGACTCACTGACACAGAGGGAAGCTTTGGAGCATCTGGAGGACAAAAGAGA
>NC_060150.1:53412226-53414457 GCF_021292245.1 Micropterus dolomieu | reverse complement strand
ATTGTCCTGTGTGAAGAGCTGCTCACCCTGCGGCACTGTTGAAGTTGGGGGCCGCGTAAACAACCTCCTCCTCGTTTCTGAGGGGCTGAGCTGGGCTGTAGTTGGAGTAGAGAGCCTCTGCCTGGTTTCTTACGAATCGTATGGTTGCATCCTGAGTTTCATCTGTCTGCTGGTCACAGAGATAGTCACTATTACATTTTCCATGTGCTCCTTACAAGACAAACAGAACTCTGCACTGCAGCATGACAGGACCACTCAGTAAAATATCTGCAGGGTATAAGGTGGAGTGTGTTCAGCATAATTTGCTAAACCAAAGAACTGTGATCCTGAGGCTTGATATCAGTCTGTAGCCGTGTTTCCATCAATTTTATTTATGTGGCATTAGAAAAGGTTGATGAAAATGGCAAAATTAAAAAAACAAAATCCTTAATCTCGCAAAAAACTTTTTACGCTGGCTTGAGGTGTTTTTTGCCTTTGTCGAAAAACTCTTAATGCACTACTTGGGAGATGCCGAATAAGTTCTGATGTAGCGAACTTGTAACTCACGTCTGATCAGCTGTTTCCGCTGTTGGCATCTTGACCAATATTCCCATAACGTGTGGAGACATGGCTGGTAGCAACTTGCCCGCTTGAAACACAATTCTGAGGACCTCTCTCCATTTTTCTAAGATCAGTGGCCATTAGTTCCATGCGACTGGTGAATTCACTCCAAAACAGCTGATGACCCATTTCACATTTCCCTTTTTTTCTTTTTTGCGACATTTCAAAAGTCCGCTTCAACTTTGCATGACAATTGGATGGAACAATTTTTGTGTTGCAATACCAGCAGCACATTTTACTTAATGCCCTATGAACAAGATAGTGTACAAGAAGTTTGTTGTTCAATTTAGGTGAACCATGTGCCAGAAGTATGTCTGGAGAAAGACTGCTTAATTCATTGTGGGTATTTAAAGTAAAAGTTTGTCAGTTTTAAAACAACAGTCTTATGTTTTATATACTGCTGGGATGAAATTACTGACTTTGTAAGAGACCCGTTTGATTTGTGTAACTTGGATGGCTAAAGCCTCATTTTACCTTCAGATAAACTTTTAAATAATTTTCACACAGATTGAGGACATTGGATTTTGTCCCTCATTACAACACTGAAAGTGCATTAGGAAGGGATTTCTTAATAACGTAGAATGAACAGGAGGAATAATTACTGTTTAAATGTTCATATGGACACCTGGATAACAAACAGACTTGGACAATGTGGAACTCCTTTAATCTTTCAGGTAAACCAGGTGTGAGTCAGATTTTTTCTCCTGTCTAAAAACTATAAAAATAAATGCCGTTCATTTATAAAACGTGACTTAAGATAGAATCTTAAACTTACACATTATCTTACGTCTGGCCATGAGGTTATCAGGTGTAACAAGAGAATGATGCTAGTAGGGAGGGTGATAGATAAAGGAGGATGTGGTTAATTTGGTGGATAAAGTAGTCAAAGAAGAAAGTGATGCACCAATGAGATGACCAGCTGACCGGTGACTGAACAGCATGTTTTTGTTTGTACCTCTGCTCTGTTGTGTGGTGTCTCATCAGCCTCAGGTTGTTTTTGCAAGGAGCTCTTTCTGACAGGAGAATAAATAAAAGAAGCAAATTATTAACTAAACACATGACGCATTTCTTCAAACAAACACTAATACAATGCTAAAATGCCCATATGTACACTGAGAGTTATTGGTTGCTCTTGTAGTGGACCAACAGTGTGGATTTGTGCATTTTATATTAAATAAATTTGGGCGACTCCAAATTCCTCTTCTCTCCCTGTGAGAAGGAGGAGGGAGGTTGAGGTCACTTTCTCTAAGTGCTATTCCTGAGCAGCCTGATCGTAAAACTGGCACCTTTGATTCCGGAGGCTGATAACGCGGTGCTTGACAAACTGACAAAAGGGACATTACCAGCGATTAGCGTTTCCCTGAACAGCCTAACAGAACTCTTCTTAAAAGGGGGCAGAAACCCTAAACTGCCCCCCCCCCCCCCCCCCCCCCCACACACACACACACGTACCCGTGGCAACTGACCGTGCTCTGTGTTCCATTAAACACAATGCTAAAACAATGTTTCATTATAAACTGTTCTCTTCAAATAATAATCCTTCCTAAGTTAGTAGTGGCGCTGCCTCTATTTGAGTTGTTATGTTACCATGTTGTTGCTATCTGTTGTTGATATTATTGCTGAAAAGAATC
>NC_060150.1:53407071-53412206 GCF_021292245.1 Micropterus dolomieu | reverse complement strand
TGACAGGAGAATAAATAAAAGAAGCAAATTATTAACTAAACACATGACGCATTTCTTCAAACAAACACTAATACAATGCTAAAATGCCCATATGTACACTGAGAGTTATTGGTTGCTCTTGTAGTGGACCAACAGTGTGGATTTGTGCATTTTATATTAAATAAACTCTTCTTAAAAGGGGGCAGAAACCCTAAACTGCCCCCCCCCCCCCTACACACACACACACACACACGTACCCGTGGCAACTGACCGTGCTCTGTGTTCCATTAAACACAATGCTAAAACAATGTTTCATTATAAACTGTTCTCTTCAAATAATAATCCTTCCTAAGTTAGTAGTGGCGCTGCCTCTATTTGAGTTGTTATGTTACCATGTTGTTGCTATCTGTTGTTGATATTATTGCTGAAAAGAATCAAACCTCCATTCTCATTGTTTAGCCATTGTTTATTTATCTGATGTATTTAACCACCCTTTTATATCGCTTTAGTTAGTTAATAAATTCACTGTAACCAAGGAATTGTGTGTATTGCCTACTTCTGAGTCCCTGCCAAGAGAATTTACCCTTTAGATATGAGACTGACTGACTGATTTAAGATAATTGAGCGATTATTAACTAACTGATCACTGGTGAATAATTGTATAATTATTAAAAGCTACCTAGAGGTCTAGGTGGAGACTCTAGGTTAATAACAACTCCGGTGGTGCCCCGCGAAACGAGAGCTTTTTATGGAATAATATTTTCTGAATATTAAAATTCATAATTGGGTATTAATTCTCATAAATGTATTAAAATTCATATGTAGTTTAGACATGCTACATTCTTGTCCAAACTGGCCACAAATAAATCCCTTCCTAAAGTAGTTTCAATGTAAGTGATGGGGGACAAAATCCAAAATCATATTCTGTGTGTATCTTCCACAATTAGTCTTTTTTTGTATGGTATTTCCTGCATCACTTACATTGAAACTGCTTTCAGAGGGGATCTCTTGAGGGCCAGTGTTAACATGAGGAACCATTACAGCTAACTTTCAATGTGACTATTGCTTTGAGACTGACTTGACTTGATACCAAAAAATGTGAACGCGTCCTTTAAGATCCATAGTAAATTGAATCACAGAGAAACTGATCTGCTCACCTAATCCATATGAAGACAGAGAGAAGAAGTATGAAGACCAGAACAACAGCAATGACTGATAGAACAACCGGAAATTTCAATGAACCTGGAAAACAACAATCAAGCACAAACACTGGAAAAGTTACAGGAATGTTTGGGTCCAATAGTGAAGATAACTGGACACAAATTATGGTTTAAGTTATTTTGGGATCGGTTTTGTCAAAGTTTAAAAAATAATCCAAACTAAAGTAAGGTGAGCTTCTGTAACCCAAGGTCAGCTCAAAGATGTGTGAGGACCCCTTGAAATGTAGTATAACCTTACCTGCCACAACAATCAGATGTAAGGTGGAGTTATGACGTCCTCTTCTGTTCTGGGCTTCACAGTAATAATTCCCACTGTGTTCAGCTCTGAAGTCAGTGATGGTGAAGTTCTGTCCTGATGCTTTTGGTGAGTCTTCATTCTCCTTGTACCAGGTGTATTTAGCTGCTGGGTTAGCATCACTGCTGCAGGTCAGAGTCACTGAACTGCCCTCCACTATCTCAGCAGAGGGACTCACTGACACAGAGGGAAGCTTTGGAGCATCTGGAGACAAGGTTCACAGGTCTGTTTTAGGCATAGGGTGCCACAAGCTCGGAGGAGCAATATAGTAATAATTCAGTCATTATTTTGATGTCCCAGTTGTTACTTTGTTATCCGCCTGGTTTAGTAATCCTGCTTCATGAGTAAGGCTGTTGTTGCCTCTACAAAGCTAGCTAGCAGGCTACAACAGTCACTAACGGACTTGTACCCCAAAACTTCTCACATTGTGGGCAAAACATTATTTCTTCAGTTCGTTGCTGGAACCTCACATTTTGGCAAGTACCATTACAATTCACACGGCTTTACTTAGAGGGTAGCTGCATGCAATGTCCATGTGGTTGGTACTGCAGTCTCTATTTATTACTCAATGTTACATTTAGAGCTAAACTGAGGCTTATTGTTTCTCTCTGCTCGCCTGCCGTTCACCGGTCTTGTACCGAGCTGTGCGGGTGTGCGTGCCTCACAACTAACTGTACATGCACGTCACGGTACTGTTTAAAAGCGATATAATATTCTTTCTGAGGTTCATCGGTGGTGATAAATGATCCAAACGTCCCGCGAGGTGCGGACAGCTCGGCACAACACCGGTGAAGCTTGAGGCTCCGTCTCTTCAGCAGGTGTTCCTCTGCCACTACACCTACACACACATACACATTACGCCCACACATGTGCGCTGACGCCCCCGACCTTAAGGGTTAGGGTTACAATTTTGGATTTATTCATGCACTTTAGAAACATTTATTAAAAGCTTCTTTCTTTTCACATGTTTATTTACAGCATTATATGTTGAAGTGTATATTGTAATAGGCAGCATGTTAACTTAACGGGAGAAAACTGGTAGTTCTGTTTGAGCACCCCCATATCACCAAAATGACACGATCCCTGTTTCATAACGCTGTTGCAAGCTTTGACTGTGAGATTGACAGCCGAATCAGGCTCCTCCCATTGAAGCATCGAAAAGCTTCAACTAGGGTCAGCCCCAGTCCATTGCTCTGAATATATGTAATTAGGCATCTGACAGACAGCCAATCGTTACACAGAGATCTGAAACCTAACTTCAACTCAACAGAGGATGAGAAGTACAGATGAGTAGATGTTTCTGAGACTTGTTCCAACTCCACCTGCTGTTTATGTGTTCCTCCTGCTAATAATGGGTTCAGCCTCTACCCCTACCAAAGATTAAGTAAAATCCTTTTTGTGCAAAAACTGAGCTGTTTGTAGTTTTAAATAAGCTGGTCCACTCACATTTCACATTAATGATGTATTTAGTTGTCCTCCTCCCCAGCTGGTTCTCAGCTGCACAGTAATACTCTCCAGAGTCAGAGGACTGGATGGAGCTGAAGACAAGCTGTGGTTCTTCACTGAGCAGTGTTTGGTTCTCCTTGTACCAGGTGTATTTAGCTGCTGGGTTAGCATCACTGCTGCAGGTCAGAGTCACTGAACTGCCCTCCACTATCTCAGCAGAGGGACTCACTGACACAGAGGGAAGCTTTGGAGCATCTGGAGGAGAGACGAACATGAATTACTTAAATATTAGAATATGTAATCAAGGACGATCCATTAAAACTTCTGTGTTTGTTTATTAGACAGATAGGGAAGGGAAGTCACACATCTGGCTAAAACTAAATTCAAGTATCAGGATGGAAATTTATCTTTGTGCAATTTATGTCCCACCAATAAAATCGACATATTGACGAAATATTTAGCAATCTCCTCACAGAAATCACCCACTTTCAAGTCCAGGGAAATCTGTTTCTATGTGGAGACCTGAATGCAAGAACTGGTACTGAACCGGATATTGTTGACCCACAAGGTAATAATCACGTGTTTGGCCAGACCCCTTGGTAAATCTCCAATTATCACTCACAGAAACAACCTTGATAGTGTGACAAACAGTAGTGGTACAGCGGCTGCTACACCTCTGTCGAGCCTCAAGTCTGTACTTTCTTGACTGTAGGATCAGAGGAGACTCTTTAGGGAGATTTACATACTCTTCTGCTCTTGGGTGTAATGTAGTGGACTATGCAATCACTGACTTGGACCCCTCCACTTTCAACGCATTCACTGTCAGACAGCACTCTCAGACCACAACCAAATAAATATGTTTCTGAAAATTCCTGATAACCCGAGAAACTCAGGGAGACGTTCAGATGGGCCCCAAGCAGTTATGAAAATGTTTGGAAAGCTCTAAATTCAACAAAACTTAAATAAAATAAATAAAATAACACCCTTAATCCAAAACCAATATGACACCAATAAAGTTGTGGATGAGGCTGTGAGAGATATGAACTCCTTTATCCTTTATGACGCAGTTATTGAGGCTGACCTGAAAAATAATAATTACTATTATTAGAATAATAGATAGGTAGGTAGATTTTATTGTCACAATACAACAAGTTGTAGATCGAGTTTTGTAACTCCCTTCTGCTACATAGCAGACTGTAAACATTAATAAAGATTCAATTATGAAAAATGGTAACAGAAATAAACTATAATCACTGGAGCAGTGCTGAGGATGAACTAGAGTTTAAGAAAAACTGTGGCAGCAGAAACTTCTCTCTCTTCCCAGAAGGCAGCAGGGTGAACAGGCTGTGGCTGGGTGAGTACTGTGCTCACCTCACCGATATCACTGATGCTCAGGAGATGGGTACCAATGATCTTCTGAGCAGTTTGAATCAACCGCTGCAGAGCCCTTCAGTCCTGGGCCGTGCACATCCCATGCCAGTTTGTGATGTTCCCAGTCAGGATGCTCTCCATTGCTCCTCTGTAAAAGCTGATAAGAATTGGCACAGGAATTTGGCCTTCTTAAGCTCAAGCTTTTTTCACCAGCACGGAGATGTGGGACGACCATGTCAGGTTCTCCGTGACAGTCAGGAAAGACTAACTGACGGCAGAAAAGAGTGCACCAGGGGTGGAGAGGCTAGTTACCCTTTCCACATGCCCATGAAGAAAAGCCCTCCTTTCATGGACGCCCCAACCAACTACAAGAAAGATACAGAGAAAACAGCCTGGTGGTCCATTGAGAGGCGGGACAAGGTGGATCTCTCTGACAAACTCATGGCCTCCTCTGTCATGAAGCTCTCTGATGGCTTCGTGAAGATAGACCAATGACCAGTTTGCATACTGCCTGAGAAAATAACGTTTCTCATTTACTGATGGATTTGTTTTTCTGGTGCCGAAATATTTTTTCGGTGTTGGCGAATGATAAAAAACCCCACTTAATATTACCAGTTTTTTTTTTTTTTGTAATACAACTTGACCAGCGGCAGCGATAGCAAGCTTTTTTAATAGCAGGAGAATCCACACAACAGGCGCGTCTCACTCTCTCCTGCAGTGCCGGCACTCGAGGCGCGTCAAATATGACATCCAGACTTTTGTCAAACGAGAATAGGCCCATTAAAGTTGAATCTGTCACAGGGCAGCCACAGTCACTCAGACCG
>NC_060150.1:53406028-53406971 GCF_021292245.1 Micropterus dolomieu | reverse complement strand
AGTGAAGCCGAGTCAGGAAAGGGCATCCTCCTCTCCACTGCAGCGAGCTGCTGCTGGGAAAATGAGCCACTGTTCACTGTGATAAAGTGGCTATGAGAATGTCGTTCACAAAGGCCCTCTCTTACTGATGAGCCCGATAGTTTATGTAGTGAACAACGGTGTGGATTTGTGCATTTTACATGGAATAAATTTGGAGCTACCCTAAATTCCTTTCTCCTCCCCAGAGAAGAAGGGGAGGGGTCAAAGTTGCTTTCTCTAAGTGCTATCCCGACCATAAAACTGGCACCTTTTTGATTCCGAAGCTGATAACGCGGGGCCTGACTGTTAAACTGACAAAGACACCCCCCCACACACGTTTCCATGGCAACTGACCTTATTCTTTGTTTTATTACCACATCAAAAAGGAAAATCCCTGTCTCACCCAAGTGTGACATGGTCCAGACACTGAACTTTGAATGACAAAGGACTGCAGTCTCCAAAGACTCAAAGCATTTAATTAAATCTTTAGTTACCTGATTACGTTTAACTCTATTTGAGTAGTTATGTTAACGGTTGTTGCTATCTGTTGTTGATATTAGTGCTGAAAAGAAAGTTACTTGTGCAGTGTTTTTATTTTCAGCAAGACACTCCTTCACCTAATGTAATCAATGCTTGTTCATAATACTTTCCTACAAAATTTCTTTAGAAATGATGACAAAGGAATGTTTTACTATACTCTTAATCGCCAGCTTGAATTTAAGGATGAATCAACAAATTCCCCGGTTCCTAAGGAGAGACGATCTTTGATTTAATCCAAGCTGTCCTCATGTAACCTGAGCTCCCCCAAGTGGACGAAATAAGTATTACATGCCCTCGTCGGAAATGCCGTTAAATGTATAAATATCCTGACCAATAATGTGACAATTGTTTCCTGTTACCCAATGCCTAGAACAGTACAACCGTT
>NC_060150.1:53399792-53405928 GCF_021292245.1 Micropterus dolomieu | reverse complement strand
TGTATTATAATCAAATATTATCCACAATCAAACCTCAGTGGTCAAACAGTTGTACCGTTCTAAGTTAAGCATTTTGCAACAGGAAACAATTACTAGTCAGGATAAGTGGGTGACATTTATACATTAACGGCATTTCGACGATGGTATGTAATACTTATTTCGTCCACTTGGGGGAGCTCAGGTTACATGAGGAAAGCTTAGATTAACCTAAAATAATATTTCCTTAGGAAATGGGGAATTCAGCCTTAAATTTAAGCTGGATAATTAATAGAGTATAGTATGACATTTCTTTATCAACATTTCTAAAGGAATTGTGTGAGAAAGTATTATGTTACACATAAGATGATGGAGTGTCCTTAATCTTGCTGCAAAAGTAACTTATTTAGATTCTTTTCAGCACTATTATCAACAACAGATAGCAACAACATGGTAACATAGCTACTCAAATAGAAGCAAACGTAATCAGGTAACTAAAGATTTAATTAAACTTAATTAAATGCTTTGAGTCTTTGGAGACTGCAGTCTTTTCAAGTTCAGCTCTCCGGATCATGTCACACTTGGGTGTAATAAACAAAGAACAAGGTCAGTTGCCACGGAAACATGTGGGTGGGTGGGTGGGGGGGCTGTTCAGGGAAATGCTAATCACTTGTTAGTGTCCCTTTTGTCAGTTTAACAGTCAGGCACGGCGTTATCAGCTTCGGAATCAAAAAGGTGCCAGTTTTAAGATTAACTGCTCAAGAATAGCCCTTTGAGAAAGCAACTTTTCAACCCCCCTTCCGTTGGGGTCTCTTCAGCAGTCTGTTGAAGTTGATCTTTAACCCCCCTGCTCCTCTCTGGGAGAGGAAAAGAGGAATTTGGAGTAGCTCCAAATTTATTTACTATAAAATGCACAAATCCACACCGTTGTCCCACTACATAAATAAGAAAGAGAAATTAAGTTAAAAAGTTTTAGTTTTAGTTTTTTAGGGACACTCCTAATGTGTTATATAAATATGTAATTAAAGACATGAATTTTTTTTGGCTTATGTTTGAAAGAGCAAAAAGATGTTAATTATTGACAGTTGCACTGCAGGGTATAGGTGGAAATTTGAGATTCTGGGGGAACTGATGCATTAACCACATTGAGGAGTGTCTAAGTGATACTGATGAAAGGCACTGCACAATGTGGTTATGGACTGCACATTTTACATTTGAGCTGACACACAAATAAGCATTCTTTCCACTGTTTTATAGTCACCGACTAGGGCTGGACGATATGGCCCAAAAACTCATATCTCGGTACTTTAAGGCAGAATTCCGGTAAAAAAAAAATATCGTATTATCTGCTCCATCTTAAGTTTCACTCACTAATTGAATCTGCCTCCTTCAATTCTCTTTGCACTCACAGACCTAACTACCTCTGCTGCAAACGTCAGCATGCCCCGCTTCTTTCAGTCTCTCTCTCTCCCTGTATGTCTGATTTGGTGACTTTCTCAATCTGTAGTAGGCTACGTTGTATAAAGTCACCGGAAAACCCCCCCAGAACTTTTCCTCCCACGATTCCGTTCACAGCAGCAGCTGAGCTGCATGCTGAGGAGGCGTGTTGACGACGTAGCCTATCAAAACAAAACCAACGTGGTAGCTAACGAAATCTGACTGGTGTGTTCACTGTCGCTTTACCTGGTCCGCTCTTGTAAAATATCCACTGTGTCGCGACTTGCAAAGTAATCACTGTTTCTCTGATAAATGCTACAATGTGTCGCCTAACCTGGGTCGGCCTGCCGAAGTAAAGCGTATGTGTGGGAATGAACCGTTGTTTTTCTTTTTACAAGCCAGGTCTTCAGCAGTGTCGACCAGCACTGTGTCTCCTACATGTTGTTGAGAGTTTGTGTAGACGGCTGCATGCAGACGCACAGGGAGGGGCGGGGCTGCACGGTGAGAGAGAGAGAAGGGAGCAAACGCTGGCAGGAGTTTACGGAAACATTAATTAACTCAACATCAAACTATAACGGTATAAACGGTATTGTCTAATTTCATGTCTCTTTTGAAATGATATCGGTATACCTCATATATCCATCGAAAGTTAAAGTCAAGGGTAACTGGACTTGGTTGAAGATACTGGAAGACGTTTCTTCCCTCATCCAAAGGATGAAAAGGGAAACTCAGCTATTTAACCTCAGTGGGGTTGTTTGCCAGGATCGCCGCTACTGCTGGTTCGTTAGTGTTCCTTGTTGCAGTCGTTAAGACTACCTGTGGCCAAGACTGAACGACCATCGTTGGTATCTTCACCTGAGGCCAATAGGTTACGTTTGTTGAGTTTCCTGGGAAGTGATGAAAGGACAGCATTGTAAGTGGGGGATAAGTGGTGGCGTAGACCCCCTCCCCTGTTCAATGACGGCTTCTCAACCCTGGTGTAGATGGCTTCCTTGACACCTCTTTCAAACCATCCATCTTCTCTGTCTAAAATGTACACTTGGTGGTCCTCAAACGAGTGTCCTCTGTCCTTCAGATGTAAGTAGACTGCAGAGTCTTGACCTGAGGAGTTGGCCCTTCTGTGTTGAGCCATGCGTTTGTGTCGTGGTTGTTTAGTCTCCACAATATACAGGTCTGTGCATTCCTCACTGCATTGGACCGCATACACTAGATTGCTTTTCTTGTGTTTGGGTGTGCGGTCTTTGGGGTGGACCAGCATCTGTCTTAGTGTGTTCTTGGGTTTAAAAAACACAGGGATGTTGTGTTTGTTGAAAATCCTCCTGAGTTTCTCTGATACTCCAGACACGTATGGAATCACAATGTTGTTGCTGTAGTGAACAACGGTGTGGATTTGTGCAAAATTTTATTAAATAAATTTGAAGCTACTCCAAATTCCTCTCTCCTCTCCCCAACTAAAGGGGGGTGAAAGTTGCTTTCTCTAAGTGCTGTCCATGACCATAAAACTGCCACCTTTTTTATCCCGAAGCTGATAACGCGGTGCCTGACTGTTAAACTGACATAGGGACACAAACCAGCGATTAGCATTTCCCATCAAAACTGCTAATTAAGCAACTAATTAAGTTTAATTAAATCTTTAGTTACCTGATTACGTTTGCTTCTATTTGAGTAGCTATGTTACCATGTTGTTGCTATCTGTTGTTGATAATAGTGCTGAAAAGAATCTAAATAAGTTACTTTTGCAGCAAGATTAAGGACACTCCATCATCTTATGTGTAACATAATACTTTCTCACACAATTCCTTTAGAAATGTTTCCTCATGTAACCTGAGCTCCCCCAAGTGGACGAAATAAGTATTACATACCATCGTCGAAATGCCGTAAATGTATAAATGTCACCCACTTATCCTGACTAGTAATTGTTTCCTGTTGCAAAATGCTTAACTTAGAACGGTACAACTGTTTGACCACTGAGGTTTGATTGTGGATAATATTTGATTATAATACACGCAAATAGATTTTCTTTTAGACATTAAAGTTTAGAAAGGCAGTCCCCCGGGAAACCTGAAACGCCCTCTGGGGAACCACGCCCCAGACAACAAAAGCACGACACACGACGTCGCTTTCGCTCTCTCTGCTCTGCTCTTCCCCTCGTGCCCTGGTCTTCCGCTCTGCTCTTTGGACGCTTCGGCACGCGTCCGGCGTGCCTCTCCAGGAAACGCCCTAAGAGTTCGTCCAGCGCAACGAGGCCTTTGTTCGCTTGAAGCTACACACGCGAAGTGCCGCGACATCGATCTGCCCCTCAGTTTGTTTTATTTTCTTTCTTTCGTTTGTTTTGTTAAAGTTATCAGTCCGTTAAGTTACACTGGACTAATTCAGGAACGACCAAGTTCCCTTTTAAGCTTGTTCGTCGAGCCAACTTCACCGAGGTCAGAAAACAGCCGAATTGCAAAGAATCCCTAGCAAAAGCCAGGATCGGGCAGCTAGCGTGGGACCTGTGCGAAAGGCCAAAGCAGGCTGTTGACAAGCCGTAAGACCTAACAAACATTCTGTGGTCAGGGATGTCCCGTAATGTTCATATTTTCTTTAAACTCCTAAACGCTTACTTTCATTAGTTCTCCTCTGCCGTATGAGTCAAACGCTTCCCACAATCGAACCTCCATTCTCATTGTTTAGCCCTTGTTTATTTCCCTGATGTATTTAACCACCCTTTTATATCGCATTAGTTAGTTAATAAATTCACTGTAATCAAGAATTGTGTGTGTTGCCTATTTCTACGTCGCTGCCAAGAGAACTGACCCTTTAGATATGAGACTGACTGATTGATTTAAGATAATTGAGCGATTATTAACTAACTGATCACTGGTGAATAATTGTATAATTATTAAAAGCTACCTAGAGGTCCGGAGACTCTAGGATAATAACATCTCTGGTGGTTCCCCTTCTTTTTCAAAACAAAAGCTTTTTATGGATTGATATTTTCTGAATATTAAAATTCATAAATGGGTATTAACTCTCATAAATTTATTAAAATTCATAGCTAGTTTAGACATGCTACAATATATTTATATATATTATTTCCACAGGTTGCTGTCCCTTTAGACAGTACATGCCCAGCAAGCCTCAAGTACGGCATCAAGTCCTGGGTCGCCTGCTACGCCAAATCCAGCTACGCCTGGAAGATGCAAGTCTACACCGGGAAACCCCTCCGGCAAGAGGAGGAGGAGGAGGAGGACCGCTCCCACCGAAGGAACCAGGGATGCGGGTCGCGCTCAACCTGACCGAGGGCCTCGAGGGTCCCCGCGTAACCTGCGACAACTTTTTCACCTCCTACGAGCTCGGCCAGCGACTCCTCGAGCGAAACCTCACCATGCTCGGAACGGTCCGCAAGAAAAAGCCCGAGCTTCCGCCCGTGCTGCTCGCCACCAAGGGCAGGACCGTCTTCTCCACCGCTCTGGTCTCGTACGTGCCCAAGAAAAACAGAAACGTTCTGCTGATGAGCACGACGCTATCCCGCGCCACCCTCCGGGACGCCATCAGCGATCGCCAAGACCGCAAGCCAGACCTCGCTACAACGTCACCAAAGGAGGCATCAACAACCTGGACAAGGTGATCGCCACGTACAGCTGCAGGAGGATGGCGGCTCGCTGGCCCCTGGTCGTGTTCCACAACGTCCTCGACGTGTCCGCGTACAACGCCTTCATCCTATGGCGAGTGATCAACCCCAAGTGAATGCGCAAAGCAAGCGATGCGTCTTCGTCTTCGAGCAGCTGGGCAAGGCGCTCGTCCGGCCGCTCCTCGAGAGGAGAAGCCTCCGCGGCGCTCGTCAGCTCCGTTCGCCCCGAGTCCTCCTCGGGGGATCGACGACAAGGAGAAGAAGAAGAAGGAATGGAACGAGAACGAGGAGACGGCCGCTGCCGCTGACCCTGGCGTCCCGAGACCGCCGCAGCGGCCTCCTCCCGCAGAGAGTGGCGGATGGCCGGCAAGAGAAAGAGGTGTCAGTTGTGCCCTCTGAAAAAGGATCACAAAACGCACACCGTCTGCCGCGGGTGCATGAAATTTCTCTGCAAAAGCTGCGCGCTCCTTTATGTACATTTGTATGGTCAAAGATCCTGTATTCCACTGATAAAAGTTGAACCTACCATTTGCCAACTTTAACCAACTTAATGCTAAACCCAGAGTTGGAATTTCCTGCCTTAGCTCAAGAAAATGAAATAAAGAATAATAATAAAGATTTGCTATAAGAATAGAATTACAGTGTTTATAATGAAAGGCAAATAAAGAACTAAACTAGGTGGAAGTACTGGCCTGTCTGAATATTTATTATATCTCATTTGCAACTGCATTTTGTTTCTTTTAGGGCTTCCTGGGATCGTTGCCTCACTCAGATGGCTTAGAGGCCACGAAATCCTCAAAGGACCAGCTGGACCCTCACAAGCTCAATGTGCTCATACGTATATCTGGCTCCTGCACACCATCAGTGTTCTTGCTCTCACTACATGTCAACGGGGTCAGACTAAATAAATATTTTTTCACAAGAATATTTGTTTAAAATATTGTTCTACATTAAATAATTGGCTACTTTTGTACTTCACAAATTGACTGCTGTGTTAATGTGAAATGACATGTAGACAGCACAGTTGTTAAGCAAGTCTGAATGTTTGTGTTATTTGTTGTTTTATCATATCCAGCTCCTTGGCTGAATGTACAGTAGTGTTTATGTAAT
>NC_060150.1:53397532-53399692 GCF_021292245.1 Micropterus dolomieu | reverse complement strand
ATTTGGAGTTAAATATAGAAAAAACAAAAGACATGATCATAGATTTTAGAAACAGTGCTTCTAATTATTACTCTACGGTCATCAAAGACCAGGCGGTGGATTGTGTAGAAAGCTACAAATATCTTGGGACTGTCATAGACTCTAAATTGACTTTCGAAAAAAATTGTCTGATAGTCTGTATGTAAAAAGGGTCACCAGCGTCTGTTTTGCCTCAGAAAGTTTTCCAGATTTCATATTGATAAATCTATGATGATCCATTTCTACCATGCTTTTGTTGAATCGGTCTTGTCGTTCTCACTTGTATCTTGGTTTGGAAACCAGTGGCAGCGCCT
The DNA here is from genome assembly GCF_021292245.1 of Micropterus dolomieu. NCBI lineage: Eukaryota > Metazoa > Chordata > Actinopteri > Centrarchiformes > Centrarchidae > Micropterus > Micropterus dolomieu. The sequence goes on along the minus strand of NC_060150.1, from coordinate 53,399,360 downwards.
CCCCCTCCCCGGATGATCGACGGACACCCTGCTTACACTGTGCGCCGCCTCCTGGACGTGCGACGTAGAGGCCGAGGCTACCGGTACCTGGTGGACTGGGCCGGCTACGGCCCAGAAGAGCGCTCCTGGATCCCTGCCAGTCAGATCATTCTCTGGACCGTTCCCTCCTGTCCGACTTCTACCGAGCTCACCCGGACAAACCGGGAGGTCCGCCTGGAGGCGTCCGTTGAGGGGGGGGCCCCTGTCGCGGTGGCAGCCCGGCTGTTGGTGAGTGTCCTGTTTCTCCTTTCCCTCACATTCTGGTTTCTCCTGTGCCCTCTCTCTCTCTCTCTGTGTGCTCTCTCCCTCTCTGCTCCGGAGCCCGGCTGGCTACCCACAGCTGCACCTCGTCAACCTCCATTCCCAGCCACCGCACCTGCCAGCCATCAGCCTCATCACAACCAGTATATCTACCCCGGCTTTCCACTCCATCCTCGCTAGATCGTCGCAGCTCCTGACCTGGTGTCGCCGCTTCGATTTCCCCTTGCTTCACGTCCCCATTACTTACTAACCCTGTCTTTCTGTTTCCCCCTGCCAGGTTCACTCACCTCTGCCTCCCAGCTCGGCCAGCCGGGCTCGCTCGCCTGCCTCCTCCTCTCGTCGCCTCCACGACGCCCTCCGGCTTCCCCTCTTGCACCCCGCCTGTTCCCCAGTCTCCGCGCCCTCTCCTATGCGTCTGCCAGCCTCCCTCAAGCCTCCAGCCTAAGCGCCTTCCGCTCCTCCAGCTACTCGGTTCCCTGTGTCCTCGTCCGCCTCTCCCCCTCTTTCCACCCGTCCTCTCCTCGAACCCCTTTTCCCTCAATAAACCTCTTTTTCAAACCCTCAGCGTTGCGTTTGGGTCCGTTCTGTCTCCCACCGTTACAGCTTCTGCACCATTTCATCAATAACTCGTTTAAACTCTTGTCCATTTGCAACCAGGCTTCGGGCATTCCAATGTATTAATAACACCATGATATATATTAACCAACCCATGATTCCTGGCTAGACTGATGTTTGAGATCATCTCTCACTGTTTCCCATGTCAGCCCTGTTACATCCAAATGCCGTACTGCTGCCATCACTATCAGCTGTATTCTTTCTGTCTTTGACTTTACATCTGCAGTACCGTTAATCACACCAGCAATAAATGTCACTAACTTTCTAACATCCACTTGTATGATATTTCCCTCATTCTGCTTCACTTGCCTTGCTTCATGTCTTACATTATCCTCACTGCTACCCCCTGCTGTCTGGTTCTAAACCTTTTTAACCGCTTCTGCGTATGACACTTTCTGTCCCACTCTAATGTGTTGCACTTACACCGCTTCCTTCATCATTGCACACCCTCCATAAGCCACGCTATGTGCACCCCCACAATTACAACATTTAGGTTGGACACCTTTCCCACACATGATTCCCTCCACATCTGGCACACCTTCTTATCTCTTTGCACATTACTGCTACATGTCCAAACCGCTGGCAGTTATAAGATCTAAGTGGTTTAGGCACGTACGGTCTCACAAAGTAGCTCATATATCCAATTGTTACTTTTCCTGGAAAGACCCCTCCCTCAAACTGTAACAAAACTGACAACATGTCTATCTTCCTTACCGCCATCTCTTGTTGTTTGTAATCTTTGTGCACTCATTAGAGTCCCCCCTCTTATATTAATCTTAACTTCTTCCATCTCTACACACACCGGAATACCTGTAATCACCCCCTTACTCCATCTTTTCCCTCCCTGATCTTTTACAACACTTACTACCTGAAATTGTCCCACCTTTTCCAGCTTCAGTACCCGCTCTCTTTG
>NC_060150.1:53396088-53397432 GCF_021292245.1 Micropterus dolomieu | reverse complement strand
CTCCCTCAAACTGTAACAAAACTGACAACATGTCTATCTTCCTTACCGCCATCTCTTGTTGTTTGTAATCTTTGTGCACTCATTAGAGTCCCCCCTCTTATATTAATCTTAACTTCTTCCATCTCTACACACACCGGAATACCTGTAATCACCCCCTTACTCCATCTTTTCCCTCCCTGATCTTTTACAACACTTACTACCTGAAATTGTCCCACCTTTTCCAGCTTCAGTACCCGCTCTCTTTGAACCCTATCCTTACACGTAACCGCTAAACTACCATTTCGTAGGACCCTTGCTGTAACTATCTCACCTATTGGATTCTTTAATGCCGATGTTAATCTGACCGGATTTACACCTCCTACTCCGCCTTCCTCACGAAAATTGATAACTACTTTATACTCATCAATACCACGATCCTCTTGTGTAAATACCTCACTCTCCTCACCACTCATTTCCGAACCACTACTCGTTCCTAGTGTGTTGGCCTTCCTTTTCTTAATCAGACTGTCATTTCCTCTCTCTACCTGCTTTCCCTTTCCACCATTGCCCTTTCCTCGTCCTCCTCCACCTTCTTCCTCCATCTCCAGTCCAGTCACAGTACAGCCGTACCGAACCGCCGACACTCCTGTTGTCTTTGCAATTATTTCCGTTCAATCTCAATTTCCACAGTCCTCGGGTAGTTGTTCTGTTGGTAATCGACCACCGTTCGAGCAACCTCACTGAATGAGACACAGGGGAACATATATGGTTGGTCTGGTAGTATACTCAGGAAAGATTGTGAAAATGGACAGATTTAGCCGGAGTAGTGGCTTAATCGAATATTGACAACATATTTCTGTGGTTTTAACATGGTTTGAATTTGGTTGTGGCTCCATGGGGCTTTACAGAAACATGATAGAGAAAGATCAAGAGGTGAATTTGTGCATTATACTTTGTCAAGCCAGGCAGCCTTCTGTGTTTGAGAACTGCGCTCTTTTTTTATTTTTATTTTTTTAAATCGCCCACTAGAGGGCTGCAGCGCCGCAATAACCAGCCTAGTTAAAATGAACGAAATAACACAAGAAAAGATTAGTTGTTTTTAATGAACAAGATTTGGTGACTCGAGTCTTTCAAAAGAGTGACTTTTCCCATCACTAGCACTAATCACCAAATCAACAAAATTTAAACATGTCGGCAAAGTATGGCAGGTAAAACGCGCTTATTCTGAAATGCTCTGTGGTAGTTGCTAGATGCACCCGTCAAGACGAGAAACGAAAGCTTTGAAGAATGTAGTAGAAGCACAAATAGGACAATTGAAAACAAGTCATTAACGTGGGGCAGGCAAGTATGTGTTTATTAAAGCTG
>NC_060150.1:53394793-53395988 GCF_021292245.1 Micropterus dolomieu | reverse complement strand
TCTTAATCAGACTGTCATTTCCGCTCTCTACCTGCTTTCCCTTTCCACCATTGCCCTTTCCTCGTCCTCCTCCACCTTCTTCCTCCATCTCCAGTCCAGTCACAGTACAGCCGTACCGAACCGCCGACACTCCTGTTGTCTTTGCAATTATTTCCGTTCAATCTCAATTTCCACAGTCCTCGGGTAGTTGTTCTGTTGGTAATCGACCACCGTTCGAGCAACCTCACTGAATGAGACACAGGGGAACATATATGGCTGGTCTGGTAGTATACTCAGGAAAGATTGTGAAAATGGACAGATTTAGCCGGAGTAGTGGCTTAATCGAATATTGACAACATATTTCTGTGGTTTTAACATGGTTTGAATTTGGTTGTGGCTCCATGGGGCTTTACAGAAACATGATAGAGAAAGATCAAGAGGTGAATTTGTGCATTATACTTTGTCAAGCCAGGCAGCCTTCTGTGTTTGAGAACTGTGCTCTTTTTTTATTTTTATTTTTTTAAATCGCCCACTAGAGGGCTGCAGCGCCGCAATAACCAGCCTAGTTAAAATGAACGAAATAACACAAGAAAAGATTAGTTGTTTTTAATGAACAAGATTTGGTGACTCGAGTCTTTCAAAAGAGTGACTTTTCCCATCACTAGCACTAATCACCAAATCAACAAAATTTAAACATGTCGGCAAAGTATGGCAGGTAAAACGCGCTTATTCTGAAATGCTCTGTGGTAGTTGCTAGATGCACCCGTCAAAACGAGAAACGAAAGCTTTGAAGAATGTAGTAGAAGCACAAATAGGACAATTGAAAACAAGTCATTAACGTGGGGCAGGCAAGTATGTGTTTATTAAAGCTGCTAAAATCAATAGTTTTATATTAACAATTGCTCAAACACTAGACGACAGGCAACTAGTTGGTGAACTCAGTGGAGTCTGTCAGGAGTTGATGCTGAGAAAAAAAGAGAGTAAATATTGGACACCAAGTGGACAAACAACTCGAACTTGAATGTTAATGCTGCTCAATATCTGCTGGATGTGTACATTGATGTTGTGTGCATGATTATTGAAAAATAAGATTAACCCTGTTTCTGGCATCAAAAATGTACTGGCTGAGAAGCAATACCTTTAATTGTAAATACACAACTTTTGCTTTTAATGTAATTACTGGGGTCTGTCTTCAGCTCTACATGAAATTATAAGC
>NC_060150.1:53393504-53394693 GCF_021292245.1 Micropterus dolomieu | reverse complement strand
CTCCACCTTCTTCCTCCATCTCCAGTCCAGTCACAGTACAGCCGTACCGAACCGCCGACACTCCTGTTGTCTTTGCAATTATTTCCGTTCAATCTCAATTTCCACAGTCCTCGGGTAGTTGTTCTGTTGGTAATCGACCACCGTTCGAGCAACCTCACTGAATGAGACACAGGGGAACATATATGGCTGGTCTGGTAGTATACTCAGGAAAGATTGTGAAAATGGACAGATTTAGCCGGAGTAGTGGCTTAATCGAATATTGACAACATATTTCTGTGGTTTTAACATGGTTTGAATTTGGTTGTGGCTCCATGGGGCTTTACAGAAACATGATAGAGAAAGATCAAGAGGTGAATTTGTGCATTATACTTTGTCAAGCCAGGCAGCCTTCTGTGTTTGAGAACTGCGCTCTTTTTTTATTTTTATTTTTTTAAATCGCCCACTAGAGGGCTGCAGCGCCGCAATAACCAGCCTAGTTAAAATGAACGAAATAACACAAGAAAAGATTAGTTGTTTTTAATGAACAAGATTTGGTGACTCGAGTCTTTCAAAAGAGTGACTTTTCCCATCACTAGCACTAATCACTAAATCAACAAAATTTAAACATGTCGGCAAAGTATGGCAGGTAAAACGCGCTTATTCTGAAATGCTCTGTGGTAGTTGCTAGATGCACCCGTCAAGACGAGAAACGAAAGCTTTGAAGAATGTAGTAGAAGCACAAATAGGACAATTGAAAACAAGTCATTAAGCTGCTAAAATCAATAGTTTTATATTAACAATTGCTCAAACACTAGACGACAGGCAACTAGTTGGTGAACTCAGTGGAGTCTGTCAGGAGTTGATGCTGAGAAAAAAAGAGAGTAAATATTGGACACCAAGTGGACAAACAACTCGAACTTGAATGTTAATGCTGCTCAATATCTGCTGGATGTGTACATTGATGTTGTGTGCATGATTATTGAAAAATAAGATTAACCCTGTTTCTGGCATCAAAAATGTACTGGCTGAGAAGCAATACCTTTAATTGTAAATACACAACTTTTGCTTTTAATGTAATTACTGGGGTCTGTCTTCAGCTCTACATGAAATTATAAGCTTAAGAAATAAATCAAGTCATGTGCTGTATTTATATGTCCTTATATTTAACTTTATGACTTTAAACCTCAGATACAGGGGCCTCTTCGGGGGT
>NC_060150.1:53391602-53393404 GCF_021292245.1 Micropterus dolomieu | reverse complement strand
AATCAGTCAGTCTCATATCTAAAGGGTCAATTCTCTTGGCAGGAACGTAGAAATAGGCAACACACACAATTCTTGATTACAGTGAATTTATTAACTAACTAATGCGATATAAAAAGGTGGTTAAATACATCAGGGAAATAAACAAGGGCTAAAAAATGAGAATGGAGGTTCGATTGTGGGAAGCGTTTGACTCATACGGCAGAGGAGAACTAATGAAAGTAAGCTTTCATCTTATGTGTAACCAATGCTTGTTCACAATACTTTCTCACACAATTCCTTTAGAAATGTTGATAAAGAAATGTCATACTATACTCTATTAATTATCCAGCTGAATTCCCCATTTCCTAAGGAAATATTATTTTAGGTTAATCTAAGCTTTCCTCATGTAACCTGAGCTCCCCCAAGTGGACGAAATAAGTATTACATACCATCGTCGAAATGCCGTTAATGTATAAATGTCACCCACTTATCCTGACTAGTAATTGTTTCCTGTTGCAAAATGCTTAACTTAGAACGGTACAACTGTTTGACCACTGAGGTTTGATTGTGGATAATATTTGATTATAATACATGCAAATAGATTTTCTTTTAGACATTAAAGTTTAGAAAGGCAGTCCCTCGGGAAACCTGAAACGCCCTCTGGGGAACCACGCCCCAGACAACAAAAGCACGACACACGACGTCGCTTTCGCTCTCTCTGCTCTGCTCTTCCCCTCGTGCCCTGGTCTTCCGCTCTGCTCTCTGGACGCTTCGGCACGCGTCCGGCGTGCCTCTCCAGGAAACGCCCTAAGAGTTCGACCAGCGCAACGAGGCCTTTGTTCACTTGAAGCTACACACGCGAAGTGGTCCGGAGACTCTAGGATAATAACAACTCCGGTGGTGCCCTTTTTTAAACGAGAGCTTTTTATGGATTTTTGATATTTTTGAATATTAAAATTCATAATTGGGTATTATTTCTCATAAATTTATTGAAATTCACAGCTAATTTAGCCATGCTACAATAACCAGCAGTATATCATTAATGTGTAAGGTGATTTTGGGGGCGCTACATTGTATAAGTGTGAAGTTATTGAATATCTCTGCAGAATGTGTTTTCTGCGTTTTTGTAGATGATCCCTGCGCACTCGTCTCACGGCCTGCTGCACGTAGAGACCAATGTTATTTGTGCCGCTCCTAGGAAGACTCATTTAGGTGAAAATGTACTTGTAGCTTGTTGTCTAGCTACTTAACTACGATAATAAAGAGGAGTCGTTTGTGTTTTAAACACGTCTTGCTTACGAGTTATTGATCCCAGAAGCTCGAATCTGTGAATATATTTCCAACTTTACTGAGCACAGTAATAAATGGCACCTTTCCAGTTATCTCTAATTACGAGATCTTTTGTCATAATTACGAGATAATTACGAAATCCAGATTTCTTCTCATCTTTGACATAAGGCTTCCAATTTATTTTTTCTTTGGTGAATACAATGCGCTTCTGTAAGATTTGAATGAACGAGTCTGTCAAAAGACTCGAACTTGCCATCACTATTCTACATCCGCCATGTTTCCTGGTTACATGAAGCTGACGGATCGTATCACGTGAAGCCCACCCCATTGCGGCATTGTGGGAGTTGTAGTTCTTTTATTTGGCAGACTAGACTCATCTACGGCGTTTTGCTGCCTTCCACTGTTTGCTGTACACATCATTGTTAATGAATTTGTCTATATCATCTGTTTTTCTTTTCTTTTTCACCCTTTTAAAATTGAATTTCAATGTCTTTTTTTATTTCCCTCTAATGCTCTCATGTTTTCAATTGCCT
>NC_060150.1:53390523-53391502 GCF_021292245.1 Micropterus dolomieu | reverse complement strand
TTTGTCAGACCATATTTCTCTGCTTCTTCAGTCCACTTACACCCAGCTGGTCAAGACGACAATTAAAACAGTCAAAGTGTGGACAGATGGGGCTACAGCAGCTCTACAGGACTAGTTTGGGAGCACAGATTGGAGTATGTTCAGAGAGGCCGCCGCCCAGGAGAGCTACATCAGTGTTGATGATGTGGTGATCACTAAAACGATAAAATCCTTCCCCAATCAGAAGACCTGGATGAATGGAGAGGTGAGGGCCCTATACAGAGCCAAAAAAGCAACATTCCTGGCCGTGTACTAAAAACCTGAGCCAATCAGCTAGTTGTTTTCATTACTGACATTTTCAACATCTCACTGTCTCAGCAGAGGGTTCCCACCTGCTTCAAGACAGTCACCATCGTTCCTGTACCTAAAAAGTCTGCAGTGTCCAGTCTGAACGACCACCACCCTGTAGCTCTCACCCCCATTCTGATGAAGTGCTTTGAGAAGCTGGTTCTTCAGCACCTAAAGAACATCCCAGCCAGCCTGGACCCTCACCAGTTTGCTTTCAGAACCAACAGATCCACAGAGGATGCCATCTCCACTGCCCTCCATTCAGCCCTCACACACCTTGAGGAAAACAACAGCTACATCAGAATGCTGTTTGTGGATTTCAGCTCAGCGTTTAACACAATCTCACCATGAAGCTGATCAGCAAACTCAGCACTCTGGGTTTAAATACAACACTCTGCAACTGGATACTGGACTTCCTCACAATCAGACCACAGTTAGATCAGATTGGCGGACTTACCTCCACTCTAGTGCTCAACACCCTAGCCCCCCAGGGCTGTGTGCTCTAAAGGAAGCTTAAGAAGACCAAATTCCTGTGCCAAGTTCTTGTCAGCTTTTACAGATTACAGCTGTAAGTCGCTTGGGGTACGTCTCTATCAGTTTTGCACATCGAGAGACTGAAATTTTTGCCCATTCCTCCTTGCAAAACAGCTCG
>NC_060150.1:53373162-53390423 GCF_021292245.1 Micropterus dolomieu | reverse complement strand
AGCGGGTCCATTTTGTGTTTGTCTCGTGCAGGAGAGGACAAACATTAACAGGTCAGCATTTGGGTGAGGCTTTATAAACTGCTGCCAGTGGTTTCACTTTCCACTGATCAACAGTTGGTGCTAAAGAAACATGTGTAAACATGGATGTAAACAATGTAGGATTTAAAATATTCAAAGGTTTCTGCCATTGAGGACTACGTTCAAGACCCAATGTTGATTAATGTTCTTCATCACTCTCGTCCGTGCAAAAAATGTCCACTGCTGAGCCTTTGGATGCCTCTGTTGGTGTAAGTCACTCTGTTGCAGGTTTCTATTTATAGACACCTGAAAGATAAAATGATTTTAAAACAGCACAGGTAAAACTACATTTTTTACTGCAGTAACAGAAGTAGTGTTGCTGTAGATGCTTAATGAGAAATGCATGTTGCTAATACAGAAAGAGGAAGTGTGGTCACTCTCAACTGCTCACACACACAATATGCTGTATGTATGCATTTTGCACATTAGAGGTAGAGGAACATTGGGCAAGAGCAAAAATACCTTGTTATTTTACATTAGACAAAACTGTCTAAAGGACTCGTCTGAAAAATATGGATATTTGTCTTCTGTCCTTTCCTGTACCACATGAACACAACAGAAACAACAGTCGACATCCTCACCCACTAATAGATACACATAGACAGAACATGTGGAACCGACATGTATTTAGATCAAAAATGTTACCTGTGACAGACAAAGTGACTCCAGGTGAACCAGTAAATCTTCCACCTGGTTGGTTTGTTATGAACCTGAACTTGTACTCAGCTGAGTCGCTCTCTCTCAGGTGTGTGATTCTCAGAGTGCAGATGTTGTTAGAACAACTGTACTGCAAACGACCTGCGTACTCTGAGTCTGATTTCAGATCCACAGGTACATCATGTTTCATTTTTTAAAGCACAATGCACAAGCTCAACTGTGTTCATCTGGTTTTAAGCCACAGATTTCAGGAAAACTGTGAGTCTCTTTTTTAAAAACGAACAAATATCTTCCCAGTTACACGGAGAGCACATCAGAAACATTTAACCTGTGAACCATGAGGCAGCTGAACTGAACAGGATAAAAGTGCAGATTCTTAGAAGGATTATATTTAAAAGACGTGTATTCTTTATTTATTCTTTATTTTAATTTCTGAGGGAGTGGGGAAGAAAAACTAGTTTTAACCAGTAGTAAGACATGGCACACACATACTGAGTGGTTTGGTTTGCTCAGGTGGCACAGTTGTATAAATCGTATACTATCAACAGAGATATTTCAATTAAGCCCTTAGACCTTTGTCATGTGAGCATAAATGTGTGCAATGAAAATATATAGGTTACAGAAAATGAGATTATGGAACTTATGGACTTCAGAAACGAAAAGAGTTGTTGATTTGGTATTTTTATTTAAATATTTTGTACTGTGCAAATAACACTCACAGCCTACACTTGCAGCCTACTGTGTATGTCGGCGTTTACTTTGCGACGACTCCCAGTCTGTTTCCCGCCGCCACAGCCGATTTTAACTCCCGTGTCACATTCAGAAACAGTTCCAGCTCCTTTTGAGACCATGCAAAAAAAATATCTGGTGCGGTTCTTTGTCTGCATTACTTTATTCTTTTGTCAAATCTTCTGTAACTACGGAATAGACCATCTGCTTCATGGTAACTCCGGCACACACATGCCCAGTGCACGAGAATGAGATCAACTCTGATACGCAGCTAAAACGCTGGTGTGGACAGAGATTTGTTTTAATTCTCTGTTTCTAAACTAAAACATAGTGTGGATGGGGCCTAAGGCGTGAGACTTTCACTGTATGCGATCTCAGTGGGATTTAAAATTAAAAATGGGAGTGAACACAAGCAGTTCCTTTCAACTTGTACCTACAGTCGATTAAAGAGCTCGTGATCAGGCTCACAGAGGTGGGCAGGGCCCCCGTCAGAGAGGACAGTCTCAGAGTTACATTTGATTAGACAAACCTATATGTTGCAAAACTGTAAAATACAGTGCAGTACAGTAAGTTTGTTTCTTGCATCAGTGATTGTAGAGGATGTCTTCTTTGATCACAACACAAGGACGTGGAAACTGAATCTCGTGGCACAAAAATGACATGGAAAGGGGTGGTGGGTTTCAAAATGGCCTCTATACATTTATGAATATCCTTTTTGTTTATTTAATTAATCTGAATAATGTAATATCATCTTTAGTTGTGAACTGTATATGATATGACAATTACTACTACCTAACACACTCTGTCAAACAGCTCATCCAACATTTTTAATCAAACTATGTTGATGACTCCACTGTTTGCATAAAGAATTCCCTTTACATTAGAAATAATGGCGAAATGAGTCTACTTCTTACACGGTTTATTACTTCAGTAAACACTCTCCTTATGAGTTTATGATCTCAATCTTTAGTTTCAAATCTTCTTCAACACAGCATGATGTTCTTTTGTAAATTATGGTCCCATTTAGAGGAAAATAGACCAGAATGCAGGGGAGGCTTTAGGGTGGGACAACCTTGTGATTGACAGACTGCTATAATGGTGAGCTGTCAATCAGGTTAGAAGCGACTCCGGTGCAGTGCTGCATGCTTACATTTATTTTTAGGGGCACTTAATGCAGGAGTTCCCAAATAATTGACACACACTGACCAGAATGAATGCTGAGTGAAGCTTTAATCAGAAAGAACAAAACATCAGATGATATAAAAATGCTTTATGCTTTAGAAGTACTGAGTACATAAGTTCCAAATATACCAAGATTAATTTACATGAACCCTCCTTTCTTGCTTTGCCTCCGTTTAATAATGGAACAAAAGAACATTTCTGGAAACAAACAGTGAATGTTTCCTCATCAGCTAAATGGCAGTGAGGTCACATTCCCTGTGGCTGGGAACTCAGGATTCAAAACAAAGAAATTAAACAAATCTCATAACATCACAATTTGGATTAATTCCAACCTGACCTGACCTGATTGTCTGCAGCATCAGGTGTCAAAAACTATCAAGTTCTTAAAGTTGGCCATGAATGCTTAGTCTTATTTAATTTTTCTTTAAACTGATATTGCAGATTTGTCCATATAAAAATGTACACAAATTTGAAGTTTAGACTCTTGGAAATTTTCGAGATAACATTAAATACTGACAATACGAAGAAGAGGTTTGGCATAGTAAAGCATCTGTTGAACACTGGCTCAGGGAACATGAACTAAATGTGTATTGATGCAGCCATTAAAAGATGGAAAGAAAGAATCGAAACAAGTGCATTTTAGCTAAGCACAAGACATTGGGCGGCTGCTTAGATTCTCAGGTTCTTACTAAGATACCTGTATCATTCTAGTCCCCATCTCTTCTTGCTTTTTCTTTTAGCCTTGCCCCTTCGTTTACCTTTGCCTCCGCGCCCTCTTCGAGACTTACGCCCTTTTTTACCCTTGCGCCCTTTTTTACCTTTACGGCCTCTTCGAAACTTACCCCGTTTTTTACCCTTGCCACGTTTGCGCCCCTTCCTAACCTTGCCGCCTTTTCTACGCTTGCCGCCGCCTCTGCGTTTGCAGCCTCCTCTACGCTTGCATTGTTTTTTAACCCTGCCACCTTTACCACGTCTGCAGCCTCTTTTACGACTGCCACGTCCTTTGCACTTGCTCACTCGTCCGCCTTCTCCCTTTCCTTTGCCGCCACCACCTGTTCCTCCACCTGTGTCTGTTGGTATTGCTTGGGTCGGTGCTATTTCCTCGCCTCCGCCCTGTTCTTGATTTGACACGGCATTGTTTGCAACACATGAGGGTGTAACATCTCCACCTGAGGAGCAGCTGGTGCACTGAAAAGGATCGTCTCCAGGTTTGTAACAACGGAATATGTTATCAAGCCCAAGTTTAGAGATCCCAAGTTGTTTAAAGGATTGTGACAGTTGAGACGCGTCTGCATCAGGAACATCAACTACTTTAGAAAACACAAATGCATAACCACCCCAGTTCTGAGTGACATCGTTAATCTTGGCTGCGATACCGTCGTCATTTGCATTTGTACATGTTGTACCACATGGGGATTCTTCAGAGTAGATGATAAGGAAATTACCCTGACTGCTTTTAATGAAGGGTTCTATGTTCTCTAGCACAGTTGACACTGGCCCAGATGATGCCACCACTCTGGTGCCTTTGTACACTTGACCCCCTGAAACAGCTTGTTTCACTTTGTCTGCTGGGTCATCCTGAAACACTTGCTGAAGATTATTTGGGTCTTGTGGGGCGTTCACAGCCAGACTGAAGGTGTCACCTAGTGCATACCTGCCAAAGGAAAACATTACATGAGCATCTTGGTTCATGTGATATAAAGTATGTACTGTAAATGACATTGTATATATGGAGATTATGAATTTGAAGCCAGCAGTATGTTTAATGGGTTCATTTGGCCGTAATGCTCTGTCCGGTTGCAATTCGCTATTAAGAAGAAGAAGTGGTCAAATGTTGCAGTCGTCTTTGTGGTTAGTATACAACAGCTGTGTTCTGTTTAAGGCAACGCCACCCTGTTTAATTTCACACTCTAGGCAAGTAAATACATAGTGTACACAGTGTACTACATGAAAGTGTGCTAAAATAACTATCTGAATTGAGACACAACTTGAGTTTAGGATTCTGTCACACTGTTTCCCACATATAGGCTTTAATTGGGGGGGCCCCCAGTCATAGTAATAACAGCTGCCAATGTATATTTAGCAACCCATTTTAGCATTTTGCATATATAGATATATATATTATATATATATCTATATATATATAGATATATATATTTCAGAAAATAGTATAAACCACTAATATATCTTACCAGTTAGTAGGCTATATTAATTCTAGTTGAACAAAACAGCTGTTTCATTTTTGTGGTTTTTTCATTAAATTATTGTGCAAGAAATTGCAACATGGTGGTCAGTTTTAAATTGTCATAACCATTCATGCAGAACCAGTTCAACATTTCAAAATTTTGGTTCTCATCCCGGCTGTGATTGGACGGTTCACAAAAAGTGACATTGATCAGCTACTTTATGCACACGGCTGCATCAAAGGCACCTAAGCTTCTTTTTTTCCCTGCTCTGTCTCCGCCGACAGATTAGCAGGCAGGCTAGAACGGGAATCGGTGAGCGTCACGTAGGGCCCAGAGAACCTGACATGGAGAGGGACCGGCAGCTTAGGAGAAGTACCAGTACGCAAGAAGAAGCCCCGGTACACCAAAGACTAACATGTCGAGTTGCGTACCGCTGCGTACCGCCCCACTTCAAGCACTTATCGTCTGTAGAAATCTGTTTATTTATTGAATCACTAATAACAACTGATCCAGCCTTAGCAGTAGTAGTAGTAGCAATAGAATAGAGTCATCAGAAAAGACAAAGCACAACAGACTTGGGGACTCACTCATTCTTGATGGCTTCTATAGTACTTGTGAGCCAGTTCTGGTCCACAGCAGCCAAACTGTTTTCAGCAGACAGGAAGAAGGCCAGCACCACAGCCATCCAGTAAAGGCCAGCCATCTGCACATGTTTGATAATAGAGTGGTTTTAACACAAAGCAGATAATTAAACAATAATAATAAGACTTAAAGCAAGTACATGACAAAAATATAGCTTATAGTTAGCAGTCGGGGTGTCTGCTGCAGGTTTTGACCGTGTTCAGCTTATTTAACACAATGTTTCTAATATTAAGGCAGAGTCTCTTAAGATGATAAATAAATAACTCACCTTTACGTGTGTTACCAGCAGGATCTGCTGGTTCTAACACCCTACAGGAATGACACAAATTTGTATTACTAGAAATGTTCAGAAATCTAAGGCATTGTATAAATCCTGCTAAATAACTAACACACAGGACATCTCCACAGCACTTAGAAAAAACTAAATCACATCATGACTATTTTAGAAGATACATTATTAGCTGAACTGATTAGTCACTTGACCGGAAAAGAATCTGCTATTAAAATGATTTTGAATACCAAGTAATCATTAAGTTATTCTTCATGCAAAATTGGTAACGGTGTCAGCTTCTCAAATGTGAGGATTTTTTGCTTTTCATTTTCCTACATTCTAAAGCATCTTTATGATTTTGACAATTAGTCAGCTAAAAAATCGAGCTGAAGGTGTAACCCTGAAATTGAGATTGTTAAATCATCAGCACATTAATTGATGCAGCCATTCTCCATTTTGCCCAGAGGAGTGAAAGTGTGCACTTTTTATTACGTGTACCTACTTTGTGGAGAAAGATGACTGACAGATACTCTGAAGACTCCTCCGGTGTGGGGAAGGTGCTGCTGCAGAGAACACAGTCAGAGGGAAGTGACATTTTCTTTATAGAGGGCAGAGAGACCGTGGCCAAACCCCTCACAGTGGCTTCATACCCTTATTTGAACATGTTCCTTCAAAATGTAGGAAGAGGAAGATAAGAAGAAGGGCAATAATTCAGATTCTCAGTATGATTTTTGAGAAGTTAAAAAGAGGATTAAATAATTCATCATCACTTTTTATCATGTCATGTTTTATCGTGTCATTTTGAGTGAGAGAAAATGAAATGAAAGGAGATGACATCAAGGTATAAGTTCTTCTTATGTAACCTGGAAATGGAATTAATATTATACTAATGGGAAGCTTTATAGTATACTGTTATATGAAATTATAATGAATATAGTTACATCTATTTTACAAAAGTTAATGTTATAAATACTGTTCAGTAGTTTTGTTTACAGAAAGTTTGGCAAGGTTCAGTTGGTACTGCTGGTGTATTGTTTGTCCCACATTCCACAGGCCTAAACCAACCAGTCACAGTAGAGTTTTCTGTGATTAATAATAAAAATCAAAAACATAACTTTTTCCATATGCTTTGGCGTGTCAACACCGAGAAGCTCATGATGTACAATCCAATGCATTATTCTTTCCTTTGAATCCCTGAAGACAGGCGATATGAATGCCTGTGAAAGCATTTGTGGCCTTTATGGCAAAGAGGATGTGACAAAAAACAAAAACTTAACCACCGTGAGTTGTGTTAGATCGCTGATAGCTTAGTCATCATAAGATAAATACAAGATGTTGACTTCTGCTTGCTGGATGACTAGTAGATTCACATCAAAACCAAACTCTTACGGTTTTCATCTTGCCTCTCCATCTGTTCATGAGAAGATAACACTTAAACACATGTAATAGTTCTCACAAAATTCTCACAAGAATGATGATTACAGATTGGACCTTATAAAAGAACTTATCAAAGTCCAGACCCAGATTAAGATCTGTACCAAACTGCAAATCAATCCAGACCAGACAGCTGGCCCCTCACTTCATTGATATTATGTAGTGATATCCAGTATTATGTAGTGATATCCAGTATTATGTAGTGATATCCAGTATTATGTAGTGATATACAGTATTATGTAGTGATATCCAGTATTATGAAGTGATATACAGTATTATGTAGTGATATCCAGTATTATGAAGTGATATACAGTATTATGTAGTGATATCCAGTATTATGTAGTGATATACAGTATTTTGTAGTGTTTGAGCATTGCTAATGTAACTGACATGTGGTAAAGACAGTGAGACTACACATAGCCGTGTATGTGTGTGTGCGCAGTGTGTGCCCGAGTAAAATGGAGAGGATTTGAGGACATCTAAAGGCTGACGTACGTAAAGATTTTTCTTCCACACCTGCGCAGTGTGTACCCCAGTCACTCTCATGCATCAGTGGTATGTGACGTGTTGGGCAGTAATACTGAAATATTCTTACTTTTCCCAGTAAAGAGTAGGCTAGTGTAACATATTACTATTTCCAAAACAGTAATATTATTAATGTTACTAATTTAAGTTACACTGCATTACTAAACGCACCATCCCTGATGTGAATGCGCTGCAGGTCGGTAGTACCGGACCTTATGTTGTTTAAATCAGCTGTTGGCCAAAAAGCTGGAGAACAAGGGAGAGAGGCGTTTTTTGAAACTGTAAGTAGCTCCTGCCATTATTGTGTCACAGTCTGAGATGTAAAGAACAATGTCATCCATTGTAAACTTTGTGCGAGCAGCAAAAAATTCTCTGCCGAGAACTGCATGCATAAAGGGGTATCCAGGGCGTTAAAAAACGAACAAAGGGCTGCCACTAGTTTGATTGATTGAGTGAATTGATAGTAAAAAAATGCCATCTAAGTTACCCAATGCCCAAAGGGACACCTTATTACTCTTACTCTCTGTAGCACAGAAAATCCCTGCTGCTAATCCATTTTTCACTGAGATGGGTATCTTAGAAAAGTAATCAACTCGTTATTCGCGTTTTCTTGACAAAAAACGTGGTTTTGGGACCAGTGGTCAGATGACATGAGTCATTGTCAGCTCGCGTAGTGTGTGACCCCCTGTCGCCAATCAGCCACAGCACAACTTCAACACTCCCATTACAATACAGCAAGTTAAGTAGTGTGAGCAGCACAGTGATCTGCCGCCGTTGAAAATGTAATCTGAACTAGGCACAAGATGTAGTGGAGTAGTAGGAAATGGCATTAGAGGAAGACACTCAAGTACCTAAATTTGTACAATACTTGAGTAAATGTACTTAGTTACTGTACTTGTACAACAGGTTTCTGAAGGCACATTTTTAAAGCCCACCATTTACTTATCACTTATCATCTTTCAAGTTGTTTAGGAACGGAAAATCCGAGTTGCATGAAGAAACCTGAGCGTAGCTCAGTGAGTTACCATGCAGAGAGGCTGGCTTTGAGCATTGGGAGCCATCCCAACCAACAATGATTTGGGTGGGATGTGCAGCTTATCTTATTATTTTTACTTCATGAGGCCAGTCAAAGAGCTGTTGTGCTGTGTGAATGAATTTTAAAGTCCTCATTCTGACTTGCATAATGAAGATTTCAGCACAAAGACAGAAAAGCAACAGTCACCTTCACAGCAGAAGTTTGAAACAGAAGTTATTTTTTTGAGTAAATGAAGATTCTCAGACATAGTTATGCAAGGTTTGTTAAAATCAAGGGCAACCGGAGAAGTTTCCTTCCCATCTACAGTTAGCCTCAACAAGGCCCGGGACCCCGACTGACACGGACGCTGACAGCCTCCCCCAAAAATAACCTCTGCGGCTGCTCCTCCTCCCTACAGTACACACTGTTAATGTTTGGGCAACAGATACGATTTTTTATGCACATGTAAAAAATGAAATGCCATATTGCTTGTATATTTAGTCAATTTCATATTTTTATAATTATATAGGTTTATGTCTATTCTTACGCACCTACTCACCCAAAGCAAATTCCTTGCATGTGTAAAAAGTATGTGGTGATAAAGTGGATTCAGATTATGAAGATACTCCAGGACGTTTCGCCGCTCATCCAAGGGGCTTCTTCAGTTCTGACTGACTGACTGGGAGTCCCAGCTATTTATCCTCTGTGGGGCAGTTTTGAAGACAATAGATGCAGCTTGGTTCGTTAGTTCCCCTCGCTATTGTGACTTTTTTATTGTGTGTACATGGGTTCATTTGCCGTGATGTTGGCGCTAGAGGAGAGATTGGTGGTGATCAGAATCATTAGGATTCATCCTTGTCGGACCATTGTCAACCACAGCAAAATTGACGGTAATCTGCTGTTGTTAAGACCAATAGTGACAAATGGGTCACACCGTTGATTTAGAAAACATTGTTTACAAGCACAACTAATCTCTGTATACCATAATTCTGAGTAGTTTGTCTTATTTGCTTTTAAAAATGGATTTTGGAATTATTTATTTTTGTTGGACTATAAAATTACTTTTTCTTAAACCTTGAAAGAGATCTATGTAGAGCCGATGCTGCCTCTTAAAGAACACGTTTCGTGTTGTAGAGAGTAAAACCAAGTCTCTACATCGTGACTTGCAGATTGAGGCTGGGAATTTTGACTGAAAAGGAGAAGAGAGGGCATTGTGCTTTCTACAGCCTCTGTAGAAGAGGAAGAACAGGACTGTTAAGCAGGGGTGCTAAATGACTGATCAGAAAACCGAGCCCAGCTTTAATCAGAAAGATCAAAAAATTTGAAGATTGTGTAATGCTTTGAGTACAGTGACACAAGTCCTGTAAATACTGAGTGTAATACACATTAAACGCCCACATTTATGGTGGGGAGAACAAGTATTTGATACACTGCTGATTTTGCAGGTTTTCCTACTTACAAAGCATGTAGAGGTCTGTCATTTTTATCATAGGTACACTTCAACTGTGAGAGATGGAATCTAAAACAAAAATCCAGAAAATCACATTGTATGAATATTAAATAATTAATCTGCATTTTATTGCATGACATAAGCATTTGATACATCAGAAAAGCAGAACTTAATATTTGTTACAGAAACCTTTGTTTGCAATTACAGAGATCATACGTTTCCTGTAGTTCTTGACCAGGTTTGCACACACTGCAGCAGGGATTTTGGCCCACTCCATACAGACCTTCTCCAGATTCTTCAGGTTTCGGGGCTGTCGCTGGGCAATACGGACTTTCAGCTCCCTCCAAAGACTTTCTATTGGGTTCAGGTCTGGAGACTGGATAGGGCCACTCCAGGACCTTCAGATGCTTCTTACGGAGCCACTCCTTAGTTGCCCTGGCTGTGTGTTTTGGGTCGTTGTCATGCTGGAAGACCCAGCCACGACCCATCTTCAATGATCTTACTGAGGGAAGGAGGTTGTTGGCCAAGATCTCGCGATACATGGCCCCATCCATCCTCCCCTCAATACGGTGCAGTCATCCTGTCCCCTTTGCAGAAAAGCATCCCCAAAGAATGATGTTTCTACCTCCAGGCTTCACGGTTGGGATGGTGTTCTTGGGGTTATACTCATCCTTCTTCTTCTTACAAACACGGCGAGTGGAGTTTAGACTATAAAGCTCTATTTTTGTCTCATCAGACCACATGACCTTCTCCCATGCCTCCTCTGGATCATCCAGATGGTCATTGGCAAACTTCAGACGGGCCTGGACATGCACTGGCTTGAGCAGGGGGACCTCGCGTGCGCTGCAGGACCGAGGGAGATTGACCGTCATCTTGAACTTCTTCCATTTTCTAATAATTGTGCCAACAGTTGTTGCCTTCTCACCAAGCTGCTTGCCTATTGTCCTGCAGCCCATCCCAGCCTTGTGCAGGTCTACAATTTTATCCATGATGTCCTTACACAGCTCTCTGGTCTTGGCCATTGTGGAGAGTTTGGAGTCTGTTTGATTGAGTGTGTGTCTTTTATACAGGTAACGAGTTCAAACAGGTGCAGTTAATACAGGTAATGAGTGGATAACAGGTCTGTGAGAGCCGGAATTCTTACTGATTGGTAGGTGATCAAATACTTATGTCATGCAAAAAAAATGCAAATTAATTATTTAAAAATCATACAGTGTGATTTTCTGGATTTTTGTTTTAGATTCCATCTCTCACAGTTGAAGTGTACCTATGATAAAAAGTACAGACCTCTACATGCTTTGTAAGTAGGAAAACCTGCAAAGTCAGCAGTGTATCAAAGACTTGTTCTCCCCACTGTACCATTATTTTAGTTGAATTACGTTAATGTAAAATGTTGCCCTTTGACCTTGAAACGTGTTTTCCTTATTTTCTGAGCTACAGTAAGTAAGTTTAGGGTGAATGGAATCAGCCCACTTTTCTACTATCCACCAAATATCAGGTTTCACTTTTGAATTTGTTAAAATGTTTTATCTTGGCCAAACTATAATTTAATACAGTTACTACACTGAGGCTACTGAAAATGAGAGTCTCCGTCCTCTTTAGACCAAACTGCCACTCTACCCCTGTGGCTCAGGTCGTCCTCTAACCGGAAGGTCGGTGGTTCGATCTGCAGCTTCCCCTGTATGAGTCTATGCTCTTCTTTCTTTCCCCACCAGCAGGACGTTTGATAAAGTCACTGCGTTTAATAAACTCATCCACAATTCAGTTTTCAAGTGTGCCGCATGTGGATCACGAACAAGTCTATCACAGCCCCTGTTTTGGCTTAGACACATTTATGCCATGTTACTAACACACTGATGTAAGACTTTACCACTGATCCAGATGGGATGCATTGCAATTGACCTCTTGTTGGTTTTTAACAAAATATGTTGTTGTGACCACGATTAGATTCTCCATGCTGTTCAAGAGCCTCCACTACTTCACTCTTGTTAACGTGGGTACCATTTTTGGTCCTGTCGAATACTTCATAAAACACAAGTATTTCCATTTGGAAATTACTATTAATCTGGTCTAGGTTTTTGTATGGATTGTCTGTGTTTGTACACTTTGCACCATATGCAGAAAGGCAAGAATAAAAGAGCAGAAAATCACCCTTACTGCTGTCAGCCAAAGTTTTTACCTTGTCCAGAGCATGAGTTCCTGCATGGTCAGTAAATTGCTCAATTGTTATTGATTTTGCTGCAACAACATTGGTACCTTGGTACACTTCATCCTTCGAAACCCTTTCTATTACAGTGGAAGAGGTCTTTTTCAAAGACCTTCTCAAGCTTGTTCAGGTCCTGGTCCTCTGAGATATTTACAGCCAAACTGAACTGGCCTTCAATGTTGTACCTGCCAAAGCAAACAGACACTATTACCTTGTGCAAGAGTATAAGAATACATACATCATTGGATGGATGGATATGGATAAATACGGACTGTAGAATCATAAAGAGACGAATTATGGCTAGGCTTGACTTGAAGATAGGCTGGACAGAGAGAAAATATCCTCAGAACTATGAATAGAAACTGTTTCATCACTCATCCAGCCAAGGAGATGTTGAACCAAATATTGTGGAGGTTTCACTTAACAGTCTACACCTATGCTTCCAGCTCTGTGAGGTGGTACTTAGCTCAAAGTACTGCTGTATCTAAATGCTAACACCAGCATGCTAACATGCTCACAATAACAATGCAGAACAGGCTTTATTGAAGGGGGGAAAAAGGGATTGAGGGAGTGGAGGTGAGGGAGAGGCGGACGCCAAGGAAACACGGGCAAGGGGAACCGAGACAAGGGAGCCGGGGGCACTTGGGACCGAGGAAGCAAGGAGGCACGGGGAGGAGCCAGGAGGACGCCGCGGAAGAGGTCCGAGGGGAAAGGGCAAGGTGGCGAGGATGGAGGTGAGTGGACCTGGAGGAGAGTGGACCTGGAGGAGAGAAAGACAGACAGACAGGGTTAGACGCAGTGGGAACAAAGCACAGGGAAACAGAAATGGCGCAGGATACTCAGGGGCTAGAACAATGAGGTTTCACCAGGTTAGGAGCAATAACGATCAAGCAGGGGTTGACTGGAGAACCTCGGTAGAAGTACTGTCAGGGATGAGGCTGACTGCTGGCAGGTGTGGCAGGCAGAACAGGTGGCTGACGAGGTGCAGGTGCGGGTCGTTGGCGGGGCTCAGGAGCGGAGGGAGGGAGAGCACACGCGTGCTGTTTTTTTTTTTTTTTTTTTTAATAAATTAATATACAGCATATTTATCCTGTTTGCAACAGATTCCCTGTCAAACAAATATATTTATTGGGAAAAAAATCTAAATAGGCTATCAGGTCGAAAGATGAGACTTTGGAGTTCCAATGCCCCCTCTCTCTCTCTTCTCTCCCAGCAGTGTTTTTTACTTGGCTTGTGTGGAGGTGAGTGGTGATGAACAAAAGACCGCTAATTAAACAGAAGACAATCTAGGCCTATGTCTTGCTAACGCATGACTCATGAGCTGATCTACTGTAATAAGTTAGCTGAAGTTTAGCTAAGGCAATATCTCATGGCCTTACAACCTAATGTACTGATGGAGACACCACAGTTACATTTGTGTCTAATAACGTCATCACAATCGCCACATTGATATGCAAATTAGGCGTTAATTAATTAAAATAGGCAATTTGCACACATTTGACAAGTCACTGCAGGTGAATGGGATAAAGAAAATAACTAAAGCATATCACCACAGAACTTCCCCAGTTAATGACTTACATCAAGAGTATTTTCCTCTGAAATCTGCTTTGTAAATATGCAGATTAGCTTGTTTTGGTGAATATAGAATAAATCTGCAGATGCAAACAGACAGAGGGTATTAGGCTTAAAACCAACACCATCTAAAGGTGTATTCTTGAAGATTTATTTCCATTAGAGTAAAAGAAGACATGGAAGCAAAATAGACCAATGTCTCAAAATTGACCACTCCATGAAAAAGTGCCTTAAAGAGTAACTTGATAGTTTTGATGGTCGGCTCCTCATCTAATAACTCTGCATTCTATTAGTTTGTTGTATGCTGATAGATCCTTATTTAATACAGACAGCCCTCCCTCAAATGTGAACCTAAGTCCATGTCACCATCACTAATTCTGTGTGTGTGCGTGCGTGCGTGCGCATGGTAAATGTAATATAATAGCAATAGTAAAAAGTATTTGATCAATACATTAATGTATTCAGGCAATTCAGTATTCTGTTGCTTGGCTGTGTGAAGCTGAAGGTTATCTTTACTCATTTGGCATCTTGCTTGTGAAACAAAAAGTAAAAGTATTTAAATAACATTTATTTTAATTATTCCTGCAGCCCAATGCCACAGTTTAGTGTTAAGATTCATGTGAAGTATTATGTATTCTAATAACACCAAAAGAATTTAAACGATTTATTGCCTTGTGGAAAAATAAACAAATTATTAATGAAACTATGTCATAAATATATATATATATATACTTGAAACTAGTAGCATAGAAAACCAGCACATGGTGGCATAGTTTGCGTTTCTGTCACCTGCTCCTGTGATAAACCTAGTGAATACTAAAGAAGACCATGGTCTCTGTGTGAACTGATTATTTTGTAGAAAAGTTAAAATGAGTTAATGTATTTGTCTTGTTTAAAAAAATGGCCTTTTTTTTTACTTGAGCCGCTGCCCACCAAAATGTCTGTGCACGTCCCTGCATTTCATAGTACATTGCATTCCTTTATGGAAATCCATCTGATGTTTGTCGAGACATTTCACCAGAAATTTCAACCTCATAGTAGAGCTAAAGGAAATGTTGGGATCACCAGTCATTAGGATACATCTTCTAGATACCATAAATGTCTTTTGTACAAGTCATGACTGTCGATCCAATAGTATAATCCAATAGACATAGTCACGTCATGTTAGTCCAGAACAAGTGTTGGACTGGCTGACAGACAGACATTGCCATCCCTAGAGCTATGCTGCTAGCATGGCTAAACACTGTCTAATAAAGGCCGATAACGTCCTGTTGGGTTTTCAAAACAACAGACAGGTGGTGGGAAGAAAGGACAAGAGAAGACAAAAACATGACTATTAACTCAAATGATATCATTATTGTTAGCCAAAACAAGGCCACGGTATGCAAACTATATGTGAAGATGATCACGCTGGACTTAAAGAAAATACTGACAACATCAAGATGATATTTATAGGCTGACTCTGTGCTGTGCAGCAAAAAGTTGGTTGAATATTTAATACCCCAGCTTGATGTGTTTTTGGTTGATTCTAGTGACACTTTGTGGTGGCAGGTAATTTCATCAACTGTATTCACATTATCTATAAATATTCCTCAATAGGGTCAAACAATCAAGGAATACTGAACTTTAATGTACTTTCAGCAACTACAGACAAGTTGACTCACTCGTTCATGATGCTGTCTATAAGTTTTGCAAGCGTATTCTCAGACAGGATGAAGGCAAGCACCATAGCCATCCAACACAGGCCGGACATCTTCACACAAATAAATATATTGGTGGTGTTATAAGTGAAAAGGGAAAACATCTGTCATCAACATCAATCCGGAGGGCGATCCAAAGCATTTAACAAAGTACTTGTACTCCTGTTGTACTCTTAAACACAGGACAAGAATCGTGGGGCAAATAAGAGTTTGCAGCAGTGAGGTAATACTTTACTATCTTTCCTACTCTTGAGGTTCTATTTCATTGCACTTTTACTGAGCAATCCACAAGAATCTGAAGGCCGGCTGAGCGAGATCAAACAACTTGGTGTGTGTCCCACCCACTGAAACCAAGCTTTTGTCTTGTTAATCCGGAGGGCGATCCAAAGCATTTAACAGAGTACTTGTACTCCTGTTGTACTCTTAAACACATCTACCTAGACTCCATAATACAAACTTACGTTCCTTCTCGGCCATTACGCTCCTCCAACGAACGCCGCCTGGCTCTGCCATCCCTTCACACAAAGCAATCCCAGTCCCTGGCTATTCTCATCTGTGACACCACGATGGTGGAACGAGCTACCACACGCCATCAGAGCAGGGGCGTCCCTCTCTAACTTCAAGAAGCTCTTGAAAACTCATCTCTTCCGAGAACACTTCCTCTTATAACACCTCTAACTCCTAACCTCTAACATGCACTTCCTGTGCTCTTCTTCTTCTATCCCCTACAATTATCTTGTTTTGATTGCACTTTTTGTTAACTCTTACTTCCTTCCCTAGGTCTCTACCCCATTGATGTGATATGTACTGTGAGCTCTTACTAGTATTTATTGTCAGTTGTAGATCTGTAGTTGATGCTTGTATGTTGTTCCTCAAATGTAAGTCGCTTTGGATAAAATGTAAATTCTCCCCAGAGACACAACTTTATATATATAGCTTTCCCAGTTAAACCTGTCAAATCAGTCAAAAATTCAGCTGTTACCTGCAATTAGCATTCGTTTTTGGGTCAATCAATTCGCTATTTGCATAACAAGCTCCATTTGTCTGAGTATACAAATTCAGAGGCAGACAGTCAGTTACTCAGGCAATTTAATTTTCCTATTTATAGACTAATAATATTGTCCACAGAAATATCGTGCATCCCTAGTTATATCACACTGCACTGAAAAAAACAATTCATTGGATTTACTCAATTGAATAGTGGACATTGGTTGCACACAATTTTTTTGCTTTGGTAGCCACTTACACAGTTGTGTTCAAGCAACACAGATTATTCACGTTCAAGCAACCCAGGCGAACAGACTATTCATGCTCAATCAACACAAGTACTTTATATTGCTATAAAGTTAATGAAATGGGATTATTGTAAATGTTCTTTTCACATGAAATTAAATTATAATTTCTATGTTCTAAATCTATATGTATTAATAAAATAAATTACAGTTAACCAAGGAAAGTGGAAATCAAGGGCAACGGCACTGGTTAAGGTTTCTTGAAGGGGTTTTGCTTCTCATCTGAGAGGCTTATTTAGTTCTGATTGAACAACTACCATTCAGCCACAACTGAAGAAGCCTCTTAGATGAGAAGTGAAACGTCTTCAAGAAACCTTAGCCA
>NC_060150.1:53365165-53373062 GCF_021292245.1 Micropterus dolomieu | reverse complement strand
CCCCGCCCCCAAAGTTGTTTTTTAATCTCTCCAGTTACCAATAGATTATATAAATTAAACCCAGTTAGCCAATAAACACAGGAAAATACAACCATACAAATTCTGATATCAAGTATCTCTGACTACCTATGACTAACGTTAGCTCAAATTATTTTAACATTACCTTGTTAGCTCATAGTTAAAACAAACTTTATTTAAATTCGACATAAACTAAATAAAACTTACCAAAACCTTCTAGTTCCAAAAATGCCTAATTTCAATTTGCTGCAACAAACCTCTGATTCGTCAAACCATTATTGTATTCTGTCTGTAAATGACACGGTGCACGCTGTCTCTCTCTAACGTTACTGTTTCTCTCTCACTGGTAAAGTTACTCTGAGCTACGCAACCGTTTGTTGCAGGTGCTTAACGAGCGGTCAAGATCAAAGCGGTCCCCGCATTAGTCTCACTTTCATCTTGTAAAATCTTGATATTTACTTTGCTCTCTTCGAAAATGGGAGTCCCACATTATTTCATTGCGGTTACCAGCAGGCTATTAGCAAAGCATACTTACAGAGTTGAGCTGAGCGACGGTGGAATCGACCCAGGGCGAGTTCAGCTGGAAGCTGCAAGTGGGAACGTCGGAAAAAGCGCGGACTATTCTTTCTTCTTCCCGAAATGCATTTGCACCGTGCAGGAATATGGCGAGAAAAAATGAGAACTAATACATTCACTTGATTGACTAACTTTATTCCAACATGAGCTAAATATGTTTGTTCACACTTTCTGCATTTAATGTGCAGTCCACACAATGCTATCACATTTCACTTAAGAACATAAAACCCTTTAGTAAAATACACTAAATATAATTTGATAAATCTAACAGGTGACCAGTCTCCCTTTTTTCAGTGTGCAGCTCTCATTTACACAGCGCAGTTAAAGGTTACAGCACCACCAGCAGTAGTTAACAGTCAAAAAGACTTGAAGGTTTGCAGTCTCAGTTTCTGCAGGGACAAAAAAAGACTGAGTGCTCACCTTCAAACCAACTAATTCGGGCCGAATTATGTTTTTTATCAGGTTTTTGTCTTTAGCAAACTTTATCTGCAGTCCCAAAATGTTCAGATTGAATATATCTGCAAAATTTTAACGAACACCTTTCATTTGTTCTGCAGTATCCACTCCTGAAATATGTGCTAAAGACCTAAGGCATGACTAATAATTTAATAGACAGCTCTTGTTAAATGACAAGTGTTTCTTTATGTTCCTTTTCACCTGTTTGATGGAGAAAGATGTCTGTTCTGCTCTGAAGCGTCCTCATCTTCATTTCAGTATTAGGAGGTTAGGTGAACACAGTCTGAAGGGACATCTTATAGGAGAGAAGTTCATGGCCATACTCTTAGTGTGGCACCGCAACCTTATCTAAATATTCAACAGAGAGATGATAAGAGACAAAGATGTAAAAGAGGTTTCAGGTTTAGCTGGATTCCAGTAACTGACGCTACACTGACAGTCTTCCACTTCACCCAAAAAGAAATGATGTAATTACCACTACTTTCATGGACATGGAATCAAAATCTTCATTACTCCCAAGACACTCCTGACAGCGACCCTCTGCAAAGCTGGGAGACCCCACCATGTTTGGCAGCACCAGAAACGTTATCGAAGTACACTGGTGCTATTACCAAACTCTAGGAATCCGATCTCACGTTTTCTGATGGCTTTTTCAGAGGAGTGTCAATCAAGCCAGAGACTTTTTTGAATTTCCTTCAGAACCTTTCAAAGTAAAAGCTCTCAATTAACATAAAGGAGCACTGCAAAGACTTTATTTTGTAGGTACAATCACTTAAGAAGAAGTGATTACGTGAGTAACTTTTGCTGTCATGACTGAGATCTGTTTCAGCACCAGCCGCTATAATGTTGTTGTTTTTTTGCTGCTATTAAAGTAATCTGGTCACGAGCCAGATATTATTGCTGGTGGCCCAATTTTGGCCCACGGGCCGCCTATTACTGACCACTGCTCTAGGCCCTGTGTGTTTGTGTCATTTGCCTTTTTAAATGGCTTGGTCATTCACTTGAGTATTTATTTGACTGGGCAGAGTTTCAGTGGAATATATACATAGGCCTACAGGGGCCCCTTTCAGCAACCATCTCTCCTGTGCTTCAACGGCACATTGTGCTAGCTAATCCAAGTTTATCGTGTCAAAGGCTAACTGAGCATTAGAAAACCCTTTTGTGATTATGTTAGCACACAGCTGAAAAGAGCTGTTCTGATTAAAGAAGCATTAAACCTGGCCTTCTTTAGGATAGTTCAGTATCTGAAGCATCAGCATTTGTGGCTTTATTGCCTCAAAAAACTTTCTTCTAAAAATAGTCGGTGTTTGTTTTGACTAACTGATCTCATACAAATGTGTGAACTGCTGTGTTTACAGAACAGTGCAAACTGGCTCCAACCCGAGTAGAAAGAGAAGTGGGAAGCCCTTCTGAGCAAGAGGACAATGGAGCCAATGTCCTGCTACAAGAGGGGAATGACCCAAAGCACAGCTTCAAACTAAGTTTTAGGGAAGAAGCATTCTTCTGGTATTCTGCCTATAATGTAGTGGACAGCGCAGGTGCCAGATCTCAACCTTATTGAACTGTTTTGGGAGCAGCTTGACCGTCAGGTCCACACAAAGTACCCATCTATCATTTGATCAATAAAAGTGTGAGGTTTCATGGAAAACATCCCATTTTGCTGGTTGACCCCAAACTTTTGACCGGAATCTATCAAAAAGGGGCCAGATACAGTGTGCAGGTTAGATTTAGTGTCAAAAAATTATTTTCTTTAAACAAGAATATTTAGTTGAATATCACAATAATAGTAAGTTTGAGGTTTGTTATTTGTAACCATAAGTGCCTATTTTTATTTAGACTCTTTCAGTGTTATATCATCAGTACAACACCACATTGTTAAGTAGTAAGTGTGGCAGAGCCATGACATTACGTATGTTTGGAGATATCTGAAATTGTGTAGTTTGAATTTGGGAGACTAGCAAAGCCTTCATCATGGCGCTATGCTTTTATATGAAAATTCCACAGCATTTAAAGTGACTCATACCAAGATTGAAGAAGAGGATAGAAAAGTGTTATCTTAGTCAAAATAGATTGGGCCTGTATCATACAAATTGTTAAGTTATATTTGTTACGCAGTGACCCCAAAATAATCAACACACAGATACACCAGAATGGATGCTGAGCCAAGCTTTAATCAGAAACAGGATAGCATTTGCTTTACAGAAGTCGAGTATACAATTACATGAGTGCTGTAAATACATTTAGTTAAAACATTTGAAACAAAATGAAAATTATCTTTTTAAACACCCCCACACTGATCATGATGTGTATCACATAGAGTTGCAAGTGGCAAGTTGTGGCTGGGATCAGGTTATGGTTTGTCTGAATAACAAAAGCGTGTAACTTGTGTACCACTAGAGCAGCTTGTGCACTGCATCACACGTCCTTTGCAACGGAATATATTTCTCAGACCAACTGACTGCCCAAGCCGCTCAACAGCCCCACGTAGGTCCTCGTCAGGTATGGGGTCACCATCACGGGGCTTGAATACATTGGAAAACACAACAGCATAGTTCTTCCACTTCTGAATCATTTTGATGCTGTTGAGAATGTTATAGGGACTAGATGCATTTGTACACATTTGATCACACGGGGAAGCAAGAACGTAGAAAAGCAACAAATCATTTTCGCCGTGATCCCTAGCCAGGGTGTCAAAGTTTTGTAGAGTACGGTACTCTGCATGATCAGCTCTGCCATCTTCAATTTCTGTAGGACAATTTTTTTTAACATCAGCCCACGTTTGACCACATTTTGTTGGAAGATCAGACCATTGCACACGTCCCTCAGGACACTGATCCACAACATTGGGCCATCTCAGAACTGTAGCTGCGACCATCCTCTTACTGGTGTACACTTCACATTTCTTCAAAATACTTTGCCAGACTTGTTCACCAGTGTCAGTCACTTGACTGATGTCATACATTTTCCTGTCACTGTTGTATGGGATGCTTACAGCCAGACTGAACATGGGTTCTCTTCTGTCAGAGGAAACAGACACAAAATGTAAAGCAGGTGTCATTTAAAACAGTGTATTGATAAAGCATAAAAATTCAGATAGACCAAACTAAACTAAACAGTAGACTTCACAATATCAAAAATAATTATGCATTTTGAATTTAGGTGTGACTTTTTTTTTATATTGTGAATAAAAAAACAGGTATATACAAAATCATTGAGAACATGTGTTGTATAATGTAGCATTTGATCCGTCAGTCACTGGTGTTTGTTTTTCTATTCATCTGGTCTGTTTCTATTTGTCTTTTTTTCTCTGTTATAAAGCACATTGTAACTTCTGTGTTGAAAGGTGTTTTATGAGTAATGTTTATATTATCACTGACCTTTGACCGTTGCTGCCTGTGTAGATCGGTCTATACCTGCCAAAGGAAAAATACAAAATGTTACCGGTAAGTTCGATCAGTTGATACAGAACAAAGGTCAGAAAGTTTGATAGATGGAAAGATGCTCTGATCATAGAATTGATTAGCGGTTCCTTTTCAATGGCAACTTTAATAGTTTTTTATGTTTACTGGTTATTATATATCTAAACATTTATTGTATTTTTAGCCAAAAGGACATAATGCCTCTGCGAAGATTCAACTACGAGATTGGCAGTCAAATCAGGTTTCTTCTATTGATCTTTATTTGTGGTCACTCCTAATAAATACTTGATTTAGCAAAATAAATAAATGGCAATAACAAACACCATCAAACGACTGAAGAGCTCACCAAATCAAAAGACAATAATCATAAAATACATACTACATATATAAGTAAAGAAAGAATTAGGCATAATCAGGAACTAATTATGCATCATAAATTAAATGTAGTGACAATTTATTTTAAACATTTTCAAAAGATAACAAGGTTGTGATAAAGTATACTTATTTGTGGGAATATTGGCCATGTTTCATTTGTGAAAAGGAAGCTGGTCAACCTGATAATAAAATTTAACCTTTCCTCTATTATGATAAATGAAAATAAAATTTGAACATCATATTAAGTAGGCCTATACATTTGTTGACTTACCTTTTCAGTATCTCTGTTACAAATTCTGCAAGTTTGTTCTGGTCCACATCAGCCAAACTGTTTCCAGCAGACAGGAACAAACCCAGCGTTACAGCCATCCAGTACAGGACAGCCATCTGAGAGTGTTTGACAAACAGCATCAGCAGAGAGGATTAGAATCAGGGATAAGAATAATAACAACACTAAATACATTACAATCTCAAATTAAACATATAGTTTGCAGCAGGTTGTTATTAAACAAAGTGTCCACCATCGCATGCTGCCTGTGTACTTTACATTTGATATGTTTTTTACTATATCTTACACATAACGTGTACCATAAAAGACGTTTGGCGAGGCTACTGTTGCTGGTTTTTGAGAAATTTGACAGTAGTTTTAAAAGTCAGACTGTATTCCATTCTCACTACTCAGAAATGGCTCTCTAGTGTGTAGCATATTAAGATTCAGTCAGCACAGCAACCAGCCATTTGAGGACATAAGTGGGATCTCTTATCTTAATTCTCTGGACATCGGTAGACCTAAAATATTTGTGTCATTATGTTGTCTTAGTTGGCTCTGAGTCTTAAGCCTGGCATCATTAACTAACATGATTTGAAAAACTGCACTGAGTAGGTTTGGTGTGAGTTTGTCTAGGTGCGTTGCAGAACCGGCCTGTAACCTGCTCCGTCACTAGACAGCAGATCAGCTGGTCCGGACCTCCATAATTAAATAAGTATCAATAAAAAAAATCGGAAACAAAACTCTCATTGATAACACAATCAACTTATATTAAGACTTTAGGACCATGCAGATGCAGCTGATTACACTGCAACCCTCTTTTCAACTTTAAAAAAACTGTTCCCCGCTCAGTGTCCAGACTTGCACATGAAGCACATGAAAACGTTAAAAGTTGCTAAAAGTTGAATTCTGTTTCCTGTGGAAAGTTTCCTCTGTCTGTCCTGTCTCGTTAATAAGGGCGGCCAATACCAACGCTTTCAGAAAAAGTGACAAAACTTAGTTATTTGATGCCTAAGGTACCCTTCAGCATCTGTTTGATAGGTATGATTTCCACTGTACCAAAATTGGAGCTACTGTGATTTTTGTGTTCTGTTACATGCCTAATAGGCCTATATGTTGTGAAATTAGTATACCAAGGTTTCCCTGTTGTATATAATACCTGATCATAACTTGTGTGTCTGTATCTCTTATTTTATGCAATTTTAGTGAACCAAGAAGTGGGGAGAAAGACCATGATAAACAGCCTGGAGTTAATGTGTTTTTCAACCAAAGACAATGCTTTGCCCACTGCCCAACTATAATAAAAGTATTTTATTATCATTAGCTTGTGTGACTTATAGTTGTGTTTAGGTGTAATTTTACTATGTAAGCTCTTTTAAAAGAAACCAAAAATATGGACATCACTAATTTCTAAACCCTGGTTATGACCCTGTTGGGAATACAAGTTCACTATACAGTAGCTGCAATTGTCTACGAAGGAGCAAGATAAAACATTTCAGCCCTGCTCCCTTTAGCATTTAAAATGTTTTTTAAGTGCCTCGAATGAGAATGCTCACCTTCCCCGCTGCTGCCAACAAGATCTAAAAACAGAAAACACAAAAAAACAGTAATATAAACAAAAATGGTATCTCTTAAAATGATACGTTCACATATTTAATATATGAAAGGAATAATCTTTTTAGTATGTAATTCATTTGTGTTACTATCCCTCCACTGTACTCAGGGAAAAACAGAAAGGGAATCTACATTGACTATAACTTCGGAAGATACTTGTTTTGATTTAGTTGGACTGTTGAAACTTCAAAACCTGTTGAATGTTTCACTGTTCAAATAGCGAGAAAATTATCTACCCAGAGCACCTAGTACTTTGACTCTCTCTGACTTTCAGGGAGTGTCAGAAGTGAAAATCTTTTACCTACTTTGGTTGACTCTGTTTCCTTCACAGTGCAAGGTGCTGTCTCAGTGAATACAGTTAGAAGGAAGTTACAGTTTTATAGAGGAGAGCCTGACCATGGCCAAACCCTCATGCCCTTATTTGAACATGTCTCTAAGTTATGTAGAAGGAAGAACAGACGAAAGATTCTGCTGTTAGATTTAGGAAGTTGAACATAGGCCGAATTATTTGTGTTGTCACAAAGACCTGACTCATGACATTTGGAGGCCTTACAGGTGCTGATCATATAATTAGAATATCATCAAAAAGTTGATTTATTTCAGTAATTCCAATCAAAAAGTGAAACTTGGATATTATATTCATTCATTACACACAGACTGATACATTGTTTATGTTTATTTCATTTAATTATGATGATTAAAACTGACAACTAATGAAAATCCCAAATTCAGTATCTCCGAAAATTAGAATATTACTTAAGACCAAAACAAAAAAAGGATTTTTAGAAATGTTGGCCAACTGAAAATTATGAACATGAAAAGTATGAGCATGTACAGCACTCAATACTTAGTTGGGGCTCCTTTTGCCTGAATTACTGCAGCAATGCGGCGTGGCATGGAGTCGATCAGTCTGTGGCACTGCTCAGGTGTTATGAGAGCCCAGGTTGCTCTGATAGTGGCCTTCAGCTCTTCTGCATTGTTGGGTCTGGCGTATCGCATCTTCCTCTTCACAATACCCCATGGATTTTCTATAGGGTTAAGGTCAGGCAAGTTTGCTGGCCAATTAAGAACAGGGATACCATGGTCCTTAAACCAGGTACTGGTAGCTTTGGCACTGTGTGCAGGTGCCAAGTCCTGTTGGAAAATGAAATCTGCATCTCCATAAAGTTGG
>NC_060150.1:53363927-53365065 GCF_021292245.1 Micropterus dolomieu | reverse complement strand
AGATCATGGTTTGGGTTAAAATAGCTATGTATGTCAATTAAGACTTAAGTTAACTAACGTTAATGTCAATTTACCTCACTCGCCTAAATAAAAACATTTAATGTTTTGTTTCGCACGGGACACAAACCCTGTTCTCCTGCTTCAAGGTCCGGGTTCTGGCCCTCTATCCACCCCAATCACCTCCTTACTTCGTCTTTTCTCTTAAATATCATACTTGCCTTTACCATCAAAAACTGACACAACAGGGCTTCCCTCAATACGTCGAACTATGACGTCAAAGGGATCCCTAGTGCGTCACAAACTGACGATTATGGCTCTTGACCAAGCGTCCATATGTGACGACTTGGGAGTGAGACCGGGTTGCCAACACCAATGCTGCGGACAGCGGGTGACTGGGTGGCTCATTTATGGCTCTGGGCCATAAATGGGTTTTGTGCTTGGTGGTACCGTATAGTCCAGTAAGGTGTTGACTCATCCTGCTTCGACTCTAACCCAATAGCGATAGCCTTATTTTATTTTTTTCCCACTTTTCTCGCGTCATCAGTGGAATTATTGGACATTTTGGTGAAGGGCAGGAGAGGGAAAAGAGCCCGGTCGCTAGTGCGACTCCGCACACCGCTACCAGCAATATTTCTCTCCAACGTGCGCTTACTGTGGAAGAAACTGGATGAACTTTAGCTACTGGGGGGGAAAAACAGAGACTTTTATTCACCTTCTGTTCTGTGCTTCACGGAGAACTGATACCGGACTCCGCGCTGCAGCTGAAGGCTTCCAACTCTACAGAGCGGACTGCGACACAGAGCTCTCCTGTAAAACAAACAGCAAAAGGTTTGTTTTTACATTAACAATGGCTGGTGTACCGACGTGACAGTGATTCAGCAACACTGTAATCCTGATCTGGAATATTTTATCATTAACTGTAAACTGTTTTACTCCCCCCGTGAGTTTGCTTCATTCATTCAGATACTGTGTGTGGAGCAGACAAACCCGGACTCCCTTGTTATTGATGATGCCTGAATTTTTTTGAACTGTTCTTCCTTAACGGCCTCCATCTGAACCGTTTCTGCCTTTAACTTCTCAAAACATTTCATTGAATCTCAAGATTTTGCCTTGGTAGCACAGTTTCATGTCTTCTCTC
>NC_060150.1:53342360-53363827 GCF_021292245.1 Micropterus dolomieu | reverse complement strand
AAAAATGTTATAAATTGATTTGCATTTTAATAAGTGAAATAAGTATTTGACCCCCTCTCATTCAGAAAGATCTCTGCCCCCAGGTATCTTTTAAACAGGCAACAAGCTGAGATGCTCCTAATCACGTTTGTTACCTCTATAAAAGACACCTGTCTACAGAAGCAAGCAATCAGATTCCAAACTCTCCACCATGGCCAAGACCAAAGAGCTGTCCAAGGAGGTCAGGGACAAGATTGTAGACCTACACAAGGCTGGAATGGGCTACAAGACCATCGCCAAGCAGCTAGGTGAGAAGGTGACAACAGAAGAAACACAAAAGAACTGTCAGTCTCCCTCAGTCTGGGGCTCCATGCAAGATCTCACCTCGCGGAGTCGCAATGATCATGAGAACGGTAGGGAATCAGCCCAGAACTACATGGGAGGATCTTGTCAATGATCTCAAGGCAGCTGGGAACATAGGCACCAAGAAAACAACCGGTAACACACTACGCCGTGAAGGACTGACATCCTGCAGCGCCCGCCAGGTCCCCCTGCTCAAGAGAGCACACGTACAGGCCCGTCTGAAGTTTGAACATCTGAATGATTCAGAGGAGAACTGGGTGAAAGTGTTGGGGTCAAAAGAGACCAAATCGACCCCTTTGGCATCAACTCAACTCACCGTGTTTGGAGGAGGAGGAATTGAACTGTTAGATTTGTGTCTTAGGTAGAGAATTGTGTGTTGTTTTGGAAAAAAAAAAAGTCTTATACAATTGAAAACTGAGAATAGCAGGCAGGCAGGTTACTGAGGGGGAAAAGACATAACACAAGTTACTCAACACTAAACACATCAGAGTTATATAAATAAACTAATACAGACACAAGCATGAGCCATGAGCGCATTCACATAAGAGGTGGAGTTAGCTGCAGATGACCAATCACAGACATGAATAAGTCCACTGTCAGCAGAGCGTCATATTTTGTGAACAAGGATTAAACTGTAATACTACAGAAATACGACAGTAGCACGCCTGCAGCTGACACATGCAGGGAGACAGAAAATCGCAGTGTGAATGCCTAAATAAACAGGTGTAGGCATAATATTAAATGTTCTTATGAGCTGTATGAAAATATCAGCCTTATTCTTTCAGCTCAGCTGTGTGTCAGCGTTTCCACATTAAAAGACTCGGGCCGTTCTCCCACACTTTAAAAAAACTTGTCATCACTTCAAAAATGATAATTTATTTAACAAACTCAAAAGTGTTCCAAAATTTGATCTAAATTAACTTCATAAAGCAATTAAACAAAAACTCCATTCATGCCATAAAATGTGCTCAAATAATGTTTGAAAGACTGAATCTCAACATTTAGGCTGCTGAAAACTCACCGTCCCACCTTTTGCACCCACATCGCAAAAGGTGGCACGGACATGACTATAGTCTCTATAGTAGGCTATACTAACCTAAAATAGGTAGCCTACGCTCATATTTAATATTTCAATATCCCAACCAAACTGCTCATAATATTGAACCTCACATAAGAAAAATGAAACGCATTTATTTTAACTGCTAGGACAGGCTGTGTGAAACAGACTGGGAGCAAATAAATAAAATAGGATATTAAACACATCTCAAAGCAGTAAGTAAGTGAGAACCCAGGGTTAACCCCGAAGTTAGCTGGATAAGCTCAAATCCTGCTTCGTGGTACAGGCCTCAAGACATGAACTAAAGGTACAGGACTAAGAACTAAGACACCTAACACATGAGAGACAGGAACAGAACTGAACAAGTCCTAAGGCAGACACCAAGATAACAGGACAGATCAGACTAGAACCACCACAAAGAACAAGCAGATGACAGAACCACCTAGACCAACTCAAGACATAAACAGACAGGACCAAATCTAAACGCAAAAACACACCAAGAAGACTGGATACAAGACCACAGACAGACAGGACTGAAACCCAAAACCCAGACACAGAGAAACCAAAATCAAAACCCACAGGGAAGGCATGGCCAAAATCATATAACCCAGACAAGCTCAGGACTGGATTGTGCCAGTAGTTTTGCTCTTTGAGTGAGAGGTTTAAAAAATCGTGTGATATGTAAAGATTTTGTGTGTAAGCAGTTGTAAAAAGCTGCAACAAAAAATAACAATAACAAATATGTGCAATTTTCACCTGTTTGATGGAGAAAGATGTCTGTTCTGCTCTGAAGCGTCGTCTTCTTCACTTCAGTATTGGGAGGTTAGGTGAACACAGTCTGAAGGGACATCTAGGAGAGAAGTTCATGGCCATACTCTTAGTGTGGCACCGCAACCTTATCTAAACATTCAGATTCTTTCAGCTTTATTAAAATAATCTAAATTAGGAAAGAGAGAAAATAAAGGGGCTTTCAATAAAGTGTAGCTTGTGGAGTTCAGACTTCAACATGAGAGAGATGATAAGAGACAAAGATGTAAAAGAGGTTTCAGGTTTAGCTGGATTCCAGTAACTGACGCTACACTGACAGTCTTCCACTTCACCCAAAAAGAAATGATGTAATTACCACTACTTTCATGGACATGGAATCAAAATCTTCATTACTCCCAAGACAGCGACCCTCTGCAAAGCTGGGAGACCCCACCATGGTTGGCAGCACCAGAAACGTTATAGAAGTACACTGGTGCTATTACCAAACTCTAGGAATCCGATCTCACGTTTTCTGATGGCTTTTTCAGAGGAGTGTCAATCAAGATATTATTGCTGGTGGCCCAATTTTGGCCCGCGGGCCGCCTATTACTGACCACTGCTCTAGGCCCTGTGTGTTTGTGTCATTTGCCTTTTTAAATGGCTTGGTCATTCACTTGAGTATTTATTTGACTGGGCAGAGTTTCAGTGGAATATATACATAGGCCTACAGGGGCCCCTTTTCAGCAACCATCTCTCCTGTGCTTCAACGGCACATTGTGCTAGCTAATCCAAGTTTATCGTGTCAAAGGCTAACTGAGCATTAGAAAACCCTTTTGTGATTATGTTAGCACACAGCTGAAAAGAGTTGTGCTGATTAAAGAAGCATTAAACCTGGCCTTCTTTAGGATAGTTCAGTATCTGAAGCATCAGCATTTGTGGCTTTATTGCCTCAAAAAAAGAACTTTCTTCTAAAAATAGTCTGTGTTTGGTTTGACTAACTGATCTCATACAAATGTGTGAATTGCTGTGTTTACAGAACAGCGCAAACTGGTTTTATGGAAGAAGCATTCTTCTGGTATTCTGGAGTGGCCAGCGCAGATGCCAGATCTCAACCCTATTGAGCTGTTGTGGGAGCAGCTTGACTGTATGGTACATATGAAGTGACCATCTATCATTTAATCAAGAAAGTGTGAGGTTTCAACGAAAACATGCCATTTTGTTGGGTGACCCCAAACTTTTGACTGGTATTGTATATCAAAACGGGCAAGATGTAGTGTGCAGGTCAAATAATTATTTTGTTATCATTGAAAAGATTTCAATTGCCGACACAATGTTCACACAGAAATGCAAATAGTTGAAGTACACCACGTTGTTAAGCTGAGCCACACATTATATACAGTATATGGCAGTACCTTTAAAGATATCCAAGTTGTGCAGATTAAATTTGTGACCAACACAACACCCATGGCACCATGTTATATCTAAAAATTCTAAAGTATTTAAAGGCGCTTACTGTTTTATTTATTTATTTTAATTTAACATATTATTTTCAGAAGTTCACGTGGGTGCAGCAACCAAGATGGCCGTAGAGGAGGTCTCGCCCTGCACAAGTTATTTCTGAGTTTAAAATGTGAAGACGCACACTTAATAGTAATTTTGTGCTCACTCTGTAACCAACCATACTTGAAAATTTGCGGTGGAAGAAAGGCCTGGATAAGATGGCAACATCAAAATACTTCAGAAACCCAACTCGCATGGCTGCCCGGAAAAGCTCACTGCAAGAGGATGAGCATACCGACGCGCCCACGGCCTCCCCAGCCTTTATAGATATCCTCGCTCTGGTGTTACGTAAGGTATATCAGGAGATGTTTGACAAAGGTTGTGTAGCCCCAGCGTTTAATGAAGCTGTGATTTCACTGATTCCCAAAGCAGGCAGGGATGTAACGGACCCCTCCAATTATAGGCCTATAAGCTTGCTCAATCTCAACTGTAAAATTCTGACTAAAATCTTAGCTACACGTCTACAGGAGGTATTGCCGAGTATTATTCACCCCAATCAAGTAGGCTTTATGAAAAATAGAACTTCAACTGACAATGTCAGACTTTTGTTACACTTAATGTGGCTAAGCCGATTTCAAAATGCCCCAGTTATCGCCATTTCCCTGGATGTGGAGAAGGCCTTTGACAATGTGGAGTGGCAATTCTTGCTTTCCACCCCGTCCCATTTCGGCTTTAATTCAAATTTCATTAAATGGATAAAAATGTTGTTTAAGAAACCTAAGGCAGCAGTGATGACAAATGGATTGAAGAGGAACGTGCCAGGGATGTCCATTGAGCCCATTATTGTTTATTTCTTTTTTGGAAGTCTTAGCAGTGAAATTAGAGAAGTTGAGGGTGGAGGTAAAGAACACAAGTTATTACTATATGCAGATGACATTTTAGCAGTAGTTTCTGACCCCTTAACATCTTTACCACAGTTGATGAATACCGTTCAATCCTTTTCTAAATTTTCAGGCTATGCCATCAACTGGAGTAAATCAGAAGCGATGCCACTTTCCAAATCGTGTCTTTCATCTATGGTAGAGAAGTTTAAATTCAGGTGGTTGCGCAAGCATTTCAGAGAACATAGATGAAATAGTGACACTGAATTTTAACCCCCTACTTCAGAAGATTAAAACGAACCTCGAGAAGTAGGAAAAGATAAAACTCACCTTATGGGGAAAAGTTATCATCATAAAAATGTTAATTGCTCTGCAGTTTAGTTATGTGGCAATGATGCTTCCAATTAAAATACCATCTACTAAATTTAGACAACTTGATGACATGGTAAAACATTTTTTGTGGAGTGGTAAAAAACCAAGAATTAAACTGAGAAAGCTATGTGCACATAAAGAGAACGGGGGGCTGGCCTGCCTGGCCTTTCAGATGGCTAAATTAGCAAGATACTGGCATGTTACGGAGGACAAAGCAGCCTGGATGGTTATTGAAAAGGCAATATGTTTACCTTTTAGACCCATGGAAGTATTGTACCAAAAAGGGTCTAATATTACAAACCCGGTACTTTTACACGCAAAGAATGTCTGGTTCAGAGCCCACAAAGTGTTTAAACTTACACACACCATGCAAGGGTATTCATCACTGTGGGGTAACTCTGGTGTCTGTATTGGGAAGAAGTCTGTCTACTGGAAACGCTGGCACTCAAGAGGCTTGAGCATCATTGGCGATTTATTTGAAGATGGTGTGTCCCTATCATATAATAAACTATCAGAGCGATTTAACCTGGTGGGTTAAGTATCTGCAGATAAGGAGTTGCATTACCTCTAAGCCGTACAACATTGCTGAGAATATTGTTACAAATTATATGAAACTAACACCTGGACAGCATAAAGCCTCATACTTCTATAAATTGGCTAACTCCTCTCTAAGCAATGACTCTGAACATATGAAAATGGTTTGGCAGAAGGATCTCGGTAGGGAGATTGAATGTGATAAAAGGGCAAAAATTGTGGCTGATTGCGGTAAATACGTGAGAGAAGCTAGGGGTAAATTCACTCAATACAAAATATTACATAGATATTATTACACACCATCTTGATTGTATAGAATGAAACTACTGAATGATGATTTATGCTGGAAATATAAAGGTGAAATTGGAACCTTTTTTCACTGTATCTGGGAATGTGATTTGTTCAGGCCCTTCTGGACTCAGATTCTTAATACTTTAAGCAATTGGTTTAGTTCAGAAATCCCATCAAGTCCAGAACTGTGTTTATTGGGGGATAAATATCAAATTCCCAGTATATCCAAAGGTGAGTTCTCTGTTGTCTCCGTGGGCACAATAACGGCCTGTCGAATTATTCTTAGACACTGGAAGACAACATATGCCCCACGAGTGGAGGACTGGGCCAGTGCAAAGGCGGAAATAACATCTTATGAATGTATGCTGAACCTTGGGGGAGGGGTGACCCTTTGGGAAAGGTTCTGGGACTATGTAAAGGTTGGTGATAAATCTGACTAAGATTTGTTTATTTACTTGGTTGTCTTAACGGAACCCTGTTATACTGTGATACCTT
Organism: Micropterus dolomieu; assembly: GCF_021292245.1. Taxonomy (NCBI): domain Eukaryota; kingdom Metazoa; phylum Chordata; class Actinopteri; order Centrarchiformes; family Centrarchidae; genus Micropterus; species Micropterus dolomieu. The sequence continues at coordinate 53,357,608 of NC_060150.1, read as the reverse complement.
TGTAATGTGGTCAAATAATCTTTGTTAGTGTTCACCCACTCCCATCGATACGCACTGCTCCGTCCGATTGTGGTCATTGGACTATAATGCCGGAGTTTGTCTCCAGGACAATTGTATGTTCCTGTATCTTACATGTTCCTGTATCTTGATGCAAAATATATCAGCCATGTATCAAGCCTGTGTAAAATTCAATAAAAAATTTGTGTTCCAAAAAATATATATATATTTTATTAACACACACAAACACAACTTTTACAGTTTTATTTATTTAATGAAATGTATGAAATTAATTGTCCTTTATTTATCCTAATATATATGTAGCTTTGGCAATATTGATTTTATAAATTCATGCCAATAAAGCTGATTTGAATTGAATTGAATTAAAGTGATTTGTGCCAAGATTGAAGAAGAGGCTATAAAGGTGTTATCTTAGTCAGAATAGATTTAGCCTGTAAGATCTTAACTGTAAAATAGAATGTGTCATGCAGTGACTCCAAAAAACAAAGAATGGAAGCTGAGCCAATCTTTAATCAGAAATAACAGAACATTAGAGGGTTTGCTTTACAGAAGTAGAGTATACAATTATAAGTTTTAGTTAATACATACAAAATGAAAATTATCTCTTTAAACACACCCACACAGGGCATCAAAATCTGTCCGGTGTGGAACGTTGGCACTAAATGCTTGGACTGCCCCTCCTTCTCATCCTACAGTTTGCACACCATAATATTACAAAGAACTACGTCCAACTCTCATACTCATCCCACACGTGTTCTTGTGTGTTTGTAAATATGCAAAACAGTTAGACCTCAGTGTGTTCCAAAAGGAAGATATCTGTTGGTCGGGATGATCAATCCCAAAAGTATGAAATCCTAACGTTTGGGAAATTTTTTGGTAGTAATTAAAATATGTTCCGAAGCAGCCTGTTTATATCCATTCTCCTCAAAAATCAGGACATATATAACTCTCCTGCATGATATTACTTTAGCTGCTTTTAACAACAAAATGTATTGATATCAGTACTGCTATAACAGTTCAAAATCTATTAAATATTTTTTAGCTTGTAATTTTAGTCAGACATGAGACAATTACCGGCAAAGTTCTTTACAACCCAGTCAGGGTAGTAATATATGTGTTTTTTTTTAAATATCTGCTAGTTATCTGAAAAGGGCTGCATACAAATAGGACAATATGTAAATGAAGCAACAAACCTCAAGTTAGCTGACTAGATATGTCGCGTGGACAACAGGCTAGACTCAACTGACTCTCTGGTGGCAGCCATGATTTATGGAAAATATTTCAATCTTAGTATATTAGCGCGTTGTGCAAGGATGAATTGTGTATTTCAAGGCCAGAGTCAGACTCACAACCACTGAGTTATGGCAGTTCAAATCTATCGTGCAGTTCGCCTTCTTTTATCAAGTACTATCACATTTATGCAGACTTGTTTTTTAAGCTCACCCTGCGCTGTCTTCTATTCCTCCCTCCTCCTCTGCTCCTGCTAACACTTTTGTGTTTAGCCCCTCCTCCGCTTCCTCCTCTTCTGTGGCTGATCAATTCTCCTAATTTCTCCACCCCTCTGCCTCTGTTGCTGCTTACCCTTCTGCCCCTTCTGCTTTTTAGCCCTCCCCTGTACATCCTGGCTCCATTGTTTTCTCCCTTTGTTTTGTGTTTTCTTCTTCTTATTAGTCTGCTTTTTTTTCTTACTCTTCCCCTGCTGACTCTTCGGCTTGTTCCCCCTGACTCTGCCTTTTGTCCATACTCTGCGTCCACCCACTTTTCGGACTGTGTGACTGCCTGTGCCACCCTGACCTCCTCCTGTGTTACTGTCAACATCAGCATTACTGACCCCAAGACCACTTTGTGAGGCAGAAACACTGTCATTAGTATTATTACTTTTTTTTCCTTTTTTACGCTTTCGCCGGCGCTTGCCCCCTCCGCTGACCGTGCCACCCTGACCCCCACTGTCAACATTTGTGGAAACCCCAGGTCTTGGACTGATATTGTTGCTTTGCTTGCCTCTGTCACTCTGACCACCTTGTGAGGGGGAACGACGTCTGCCTCGTTGAGGCTGGTTGTATGAAGTGGATGGCAAGTTGTGGCTGGGACCAGGTTGTGCTCTGTCTGAATAACAATAGGGTGTAACTTGTGTACCACTAGAGCAGCTTGTGCACTGCACCACATCTCCGTTGCAACGGAATATATTGCTCAGACCAACTGACTGACCAAGCCGCTCAATGGCTCCGCGTAGGTCTTTTTCAGGTATGGATTCACTACCACGGGGCTTGAATACATCAGAAAACACCACAGCATAGTTCTTCCACTGTTTAATCATTTTTATGCTGTCGAGAATGTTATAGGGACTCAATTTACTTGTACATCTTTTATCACACGGGGAAGCAAGAACGTAGAAAAGCAATAAATCATTTTCGTCATGATCGCTCACCAAGGTATTAAAGTTTTGTAGAGTACGGTACTCTGCATGATCAGCTCTACCATCTTTAAATACGGTAGGACACAGATTCTGAACATCAGCCCACGTTTGACCACATTTTGCTGGAATAGACCATTGCACACGTCCCTCAGGACACTGATCCACAACATTGGGCCATCTCAGAACTGTAGCTGCGACCATCCTCTTACTGGTGTACACTTCACATCTGTTCAAAATACGTTGCCACACTTGTTCACCAGTGTCAGTGACTTGACCAATGTCATAAATGTTCCTGCCACTGTCGAATGGGATGCTTACAGCCAGACTGAACATGGGTCTTCTTCTGTCAAAGGAAACAGACACACCAAACCTGTTGTCATTTATCCCAGTATATTACTAAAGTATAGAAAGTATGATAAACCAGAACAAACTAAACTGTAGACTTCAGCCACATGTTAGTCTACTAATTAAACTACTTGTCCCAAACTTTATGTAATTTGGTGAATTTAAATAACTGTATGGAAACTCAGTCATTTGTTCTCTGCTATAGTAATAAGTGCACTGTAAATATTGTGTTGAAAGTGTATACGAGTAATGTTTATTTTATTACTGACCTTTGACCCCGGCTGCCCATGTAGGTTGGTCTATACCTGGCAAAGGACACATACAGAATGTTATCGTTTGTTTGATCAGCTGATACAGAAGAGAAGTTCAGAAAGTTTGATAGACTGGAGGATGTTTTGATCATAGAATACAACAGTAAACTGTATTGTTTTAAAATGTGTAAATATAGATTTTTCAACATAAAAAATGTAGATTAAAAAACAAAATATTAGCTGGTCTTTGGACTGCAAATGATTTTTTTAATTATGAAAAGGAATTTCAAAGGCAACTTGTTATAGTTTATCATGTTCATATGGGGGGGGGGGGGGGGGGGGGGGGGGGGGGGGGTGACGGCACAGATGCATGCCTTTGGTGTGAGAGACCCGGGTTAAATTCCCCACAGTGACACGTCCACCATTGTGTCCCTGAGCAAGACACTTAACCCCTAGTTCCTCCAGAGGCGTGCGACCTCTGACATGTATAGCAATTGTAAGTTCCTTCGGATAAAAGTGTCAGCTAAATGAATACAAATGTAAAATGTAAAATGTTCACTGGCAGAGGTCCAGAAGACATATGCTACATATGCTAAACAGTGAGCCTCCCCTCTACTTAAGAAAAAAGAGAAGAAATGAAAAAAGTACTAAACTAATAAATACAACACGAATTAGCAAAATAGAAAGAAAATAACTGGCCATGAGAAACACCCTTGATGGACTGAAGAGTTCATCAAATCAGCAGACATTTTTATCATAAAATACATTTATAAAAGCAAAAAAAGGATTGGACATACATCTGGAACTAATTATACATCTCCAATTAAATTATTTTCAAAAGTTAGTGAGCTCTTGATAATGAGCTTAATTTGTTGGAATACTGTTTAGTTTTGTGAAAAGGAAGCTGAAGATGGTCAACCTGTCTGGTATTTATTATGAGAATGAGAATTGGATTAGCAAATCATAATAAGTATCCGTTTTTCCCTTTTTATTCTTGAAAAATTATGACTCACCTGTTCAGTATCTCTGTTACAATTCCCGCAAGTTTGTTCTGGTCCACATCAGCCAAACTGTTTCCAGCAGACAGGAACAAACCCAGCGTTACAGCCATCCAGCACAGGACAGCCATCTGAGAGTGATAGACAAACAGCATCAGCAGAGAGGATTAGAATCAGGGATAAGAATGACAACAAGACGCATCTCAAAATGTATATTCTTCAACCACATGCTGCCTTTAGTGAGGCTACAGCTGAAGAAATCTTGAGAAAGTGAGTAATAGTTAAAGTCAAACTTTTACAAACTGCATCCCATACTCATCCTTCAGAAATGGCTCTCCAGCTGTGTAATTGGATTAAATCTGATGGTTTCTAATGAGCAACACCACAACAACCAGAGATATGAGGACATAAGTGGGATCTCTTAATTTCTGCAAAGTGGACCTATTTCCCGCAAAACACACATCATACATCAGCTTGTCACTTCCTTGCTCACAAGACACGTGTGTGATACCAACGTCTGACATTTGCGGACAAAAAATAAAAAAGACAGTGAAAAATAGCATGCAGATCTTCTTTACCAAAGCGAGGGCAAACTGTTGTGCAAAGCGTGCAGTATTGTGGTCGGACATTAAATAAAATCATCTATTGCAAAGAATCGTGGAAAGCTGGTTTAAATGTGCAGTGTCAGGGTTAGACCTGCACACATCTAACTTTGCAGCTGTCACTTATTTCCACAATTCCATTGCAAAGAAACGCCCCAAAACATCACAACTTTCATCGCAATTTTTTAGAAAAACTGCCACAAAATCAGGCATTTTAGGTCACAACAATCACAAAAAAGGCCTCGAACTCCTGGAGGGACTGACTGAGTAACTCAGAACAGAGATGTTTACTTTATTACCACTCATATTCATATTTTCCCCCACCATTGTTTCTCACTTATATGTATGTATATATCTCACCATAATGTCTTGGTCAGTCAGATGAAGAGAGACCCAGAGCAGTCAACTGATCTCCACCTGGTGGCTAAACATGAAATGTCTTTTACTAAGTAGTTCACAGCTAATTGTACAGTTGGTAGGCCTACATTGGGGTCAAATTTACACGGACACGAACAGTTCAGCTCAGCTACTTTGTGTTACTGTAAGAAGCCATTGTAACTGCTGCAGGATACCGGCGGGGTATAAAAAGTAGGCTATAAAAAAACTCATTCTAAAAATAAGGCCTTGAAAGTAATAAATTTTGTTTACAAAAGTCTTAAATCTTTTCTTATCCTTTCGTAGAATTAAATAAATGCCTTAACATCATAAAGAAGTATTTTTTGTGTGCGACTTTACAATTTACTCAGAGTGACTTGGATGTTATGACAGTACAGGTACTGTTTATGTCAAAGTTTATCTTCACGCTCTTGAGTGTGGAGTGTTTGCAGCAGGGCTGGATTGGTAATCTGGCATATGCACCTTTATATAACTGCCCCTCTGCTCTTTGTTCCTTGCGTTATGCGTTTTTCCCCCAAATACTAAGCCTATTAAAATATATTATTTTCTTGTTGTCATGGCAGTGTCAAGTCTCGTGGGGTAAGAGTTTTGTCAAACCGCTAATCTAAGCCCTTAAAAGCAAGGATGGTGATGGTGTATTGGTGAGGGATATCCGACTGAAAACTGTCCCTGTCCAGCCCCGGTTTGCGGTGCACGAGCTCTGCCATGAGTCACTCAGTTGTTAGGAAAGAAAAAAAAACATCCGTTAATGGGCAGGTGTCTGAAGGTCAGAAAGCCAGAGACGTGGACAAGTTGGGGAGTGGTGCTGAGGTTAGCGCAACACGCGGATCTGAGACCGCTTGCAAGTTCCTGGTCAGTTACAACAGAAAGGGGAGGACGGAGTCTGAGTGTAAGGCGTTGCTCCACTGTTGCAATGTTAGTTATGTAAATGGTAACATCCAAAATGCTAATGCACATTCAGCTAACTTAATGTTACATTATCCAGATGTGCCGGTGTTGTGCTGAGTTCTGCGTGCCTGCTGAGAACTGAATGCATGGATATAAAATCTTGATGCGACAAATATTTTATTCATTTAATGTTATTAGAGTACAAACACACCTCAAAAAGCTATATATTAAATTTGAATGTGAATATTACAATAAAATCATTTATTAAAATCAGGAAACTTGGTAAATAATTATTTTTTCTGGCTTAAAATTCATACTGATATACATTATATGGCAATGACGTTGGCATTACATTTCCACTTAGGTGGTATTAAAAAGGTCTTAAATTGAACTTTGAGTATACCTGTACCCTGTGCTGTGAATCCAAGTTGACTATGCAGTAGTTGCAGATGTTTACGAAAGAGCAAGATAAAAGATCACTGACTTAACCATTTAGCATTTAAAATAAAGTGCCTTGAATGACATTGCTCACCTTCACTGCTGCTGCCAGCAGGATCTAAAAACAGAAAAGACACACAACTTATAAGTAAAAATTCTTAAAAGGATATGTTCACATATTTAGTATATGAAAGGTGTAATCTCATTAGCATTTTATTCATTTGTTTTACTAGCCCTCCACTGCAGCACAGAAACACCGTCCAGGGAAATACAAACAGGGAATCTTACACTAGATAGACTTTGAAAGATTCGAGAAAATGATGTACCCACAGCACCTAGTACCCTGACTCTCTCTGAACTTTCAGGGAGTATTAGAAGTGAAAATCTTTTACCTGCTTTGGTGGAGAAAGACGTCTATCAGATGCTGTTGATCCTTCACAGTGCAAGGTGCTGTCTGAGTGAAAAAAGTTAGAAGGAAGTTACATTTTTATAGAGGAGTGCCTGACCATGGCCAAACCCTCAAGTCCTTAGTTGAACATGTCTCTGTGTTATGTATAAGGAAGAACATATGAAAGCTTCTGCAGTTTTAGGAAGTTCAACATAGGCAGAATCATTTGTGCTGTCACATTTTTGTGCTTTGGACAGTATTGTCAAATCGGTCTCTTCATCCTGACTTGCAGATTGAAGATGGAGATTTCATCAGAAATACAGAGTCATGTTACTGCCTCCTGCACTTGTGCTGTGAGGTTACTAGCTTAGAAACATCTCAAAAATTCGATCTATGTTAACTTTTAAGGACACTGAGACCATCCTACACGCCTTTATATCATCACATCTGGATTATTGCAACAGCCTTTTCATTTGCTTAACTCAAAAATTCCAGACTGCCAGAACTCAGCTGCCTGCTTTAAACCAAAATAGACATATGGTCACATCACATTTTATTGATCACTTTTAAAGCTCTTCATGACTTCTCGCCTCGTTATATTTCTGAACTTTTAGTTCCATACGCAGCAGCACGTACCTTGAGATCCTCGGGCAGAGGTCTGCTGTCTTTGTCTCGACTGAAAACTAAAGGGGACAGACGCAAATGTAATCATACTCTGTTACCCAGTGTGCCGTCTCTGTATTTACTCTGTATTTTTTCTGAATCTACAGCCATGCTAGCAGTTCTTTAAGACACACTGGTGATTTGTTTAGCATGTTATCATGCTAATAGCTGTGCTAAACATCAGTACTAACACAGGGAATATCATCAGCCTTGCAGGGATTTGGTCAAAATCATAAGTAGGCCTGCTCGACAATAACTTGCACCTGAGGAAAAAGTAAGGGGATCACCAAAGGTATTAAAATTCAGCCTTAGGGGGACACAAATGTCTTTAAAAAATTCTGTCCATCAAATACAACTACAAATGTCAGCCTCATGGAGGTGCTGTGGGACTTTCTGTAAAAGGTAGAAAGAAATCTGTCACTGGATAAGTGAAAACATAGACCAGCTGTTGACACTACAAGGTCAGAGGATTATCAAAATCATTAGGATGAATTTTCTGGGGACCATAAACTTCATGGCAAGAGTTGTTAGTTGCAATCGTAAAAATAATTGAGATATTTCAGTGTGGATCAAAACTTTACAGCACACCAAAATGAGTGATATGTTATCAAATATCTCTCCTTTACAGACACAGTTGAACCTCACCAGATGAAGGAAGAGTGGAGTAATAATAATTTTCACTGTTTGCCTACATGTTTAAAACTGTGTTACACATAATATTACTGCAAGGGTTCCCAAATGATTCACAAACAGACGGATGGATGCTGAGCCAAGCTTTAATCAGAAAATCAGAGGACTTGGTGATCCTTAACAGAAGTATACAGAAGTATATAGAGTACAGTGACATGAACTGTAAATACTGAGGTTGATTTATAAAACAGGTAAACGGGGAAACAAAACCCACAAAATAGGAATGTTGCACTATCCAAATTTGGATATGTATTGATGGATTTAGTGGTGCCACTTTCTGGGTCACTGGGCAAGTAGATGGAAGTTATTGAATTATAACAAATTATTTAGATACAATCTTGTAGTATGAAATAAAAAAAAACGCATTTTAAGTATAAATCATTTCTTTATCTCAGTCTCAGTGGGTTCATGAGACTTGCATGCACTCTAGTTCAGGTTCTAACAAACCTACAGGGACGCACACTGATGTGGTGGGAGGATTGCATTAGGAGCAGAGACTCGGTTTAGACAAAGAATGGCTTAGGAGCAGTAATAGTTAAAATCATGTTGGAGGGCAATCCAACAGTGGCTTGACCCACAATAGCCAGTGTTTAGTTTCTACCACAGTGACACTGTGAGCCCGCTGCCCTCAACCTGAAGAGGAGGACAGTTTGGAACCAGGCTGTTAACTATTGCTAACACAGTAAGGTGCAACCTGACCACCAACGGAGCAGCTGGTGCACTGCATCCTATGATCTTGTCTGGCACAACGGAATATGTTGTCCAGACCAACTGAACTCCCGATGCGCTGAAGAGCTGCACTCCGTTGTCGGTCAGTGTTGGGCTGACCAGTTCTGGGTATGAAAATTGTAGAAAACACAACAGCATAATTATCCCATTGACGGATGTGATTTAATCTTTGGAGAATGCTCTCACGATGTCTGTTGCTTGAACACTTTTCAACACAAGGGGAGGCATAAACATAGAAAAGCAACCAATCGTGATCGTTAGCATTGCGACTGTTGAATAAGTGGTCCAAGTGGTCCACAACACGTGACTCTGCGTGTTCAGCTCCTCCAGTCGGCCGCTGCAGGACTTTGGCTGCGACCACCCTGTTGCCGATGTACACCTCACCACTGTTGATTGTATTCTTCACATTGTTACCAGGATCACTTCCGAAGACTTGCTGAAGAATCTGGTTAAGGTTCTGGTTCTGGTTGTCTGGGATTCTTATAGCTAAACTGAACATGCCTCTAGTTCTGTACCTAAGAAACAGACAAACCAAAATGTCAGGTCCTGCCATAACTTACTTTAGGCTAAACAGATGTGTGGATCACACTTGAAAAGATAATTTTGTCATCTTATTGACTACTTGCACAACACTTCACACTGTGTTGTGCAAGTAACACAGGCTCAAAATTGAGACAAGCAGCACAATGCGAGCACACGGGTGAAATTTAAAGGTATTTGGAAACCAGTCAGTCAGAGTTACAACATTTACTCAATTTAACAATTAGGCCGACAAAGTTAATCAACAACTATTTTAATAATCTATTAATTATTTAAGTAATTTTCCAAGCAAGATGGTAATTGTTATCTGGCTCCAGCTCCTCAGCTGTGAGGATTTTTTGTCTGTTTCCTTCTGGGGCGTAGGTGTAGTGCAGCGGCACTGGGGTCCTTGACGGGAGCGGCCTCGCTGAGTTACGAGGTGGTCTTTGTCGGTTGTTTGGTAAAAATGCATCAACTCTCATTATTCAACAGTTCATGCCCACTTCCCCTCAAACCACACACTTCCTAGGCGATTAAGTGCTATATATACACTCATATGTGCATTTCTGCCTTTCCCATGGTGTCTGACATCACAGATGCTTGTAGCAAGCAGTAGGCTATAAGGTATATGGTGAAATATTAAATAAATGATTCCACTGATTCAACAGAATGAATTTAGTATTATTTTCTTTGGTGTTCGTGTCACATAGCCCACATATGCAGTGATGATTGCTGGGTAATATGTAAATGAATGCGGAATAGTTAGTTTCAATAAGTTTCAATTTGATCATGTGACAAGACCACACGACTCCAGAAACTGGATGAAACGCAAAATCTGACTGCTGGTCTGCTTTCAGGCCACTTTTCTTTCTTATTCAACATAATGTCTTGCCTCTCTGTGGAAGAGAAATGTGGTTGTCGTGATTCAGGAGGTTATTGTACTGAAATTGCAGAAAATGTCTGCATCATTTCAGCACAGTGGACACCTCCTGCTCTCAGCTGAGTATAATATATAGGTATAATATAATCTACACTGTAAAAAAAGTCTGTGAAATTAACAGTAAAATGATGACATAAAAATACTGTTAATACAAAAACAGTAAAGCAATGTTTTATTTGCAGTAATATTTTGCTAAACACTGAACCAAACACAACTGTTAATTTTAAAGTAAGATAAGTATCATATTTATTTGTACAATTTACAGATGACTGTAGTTTAAACGCAGATAAACTGTAATACAATACGCAATACAATGCAGTAAAAATTACAACGTAAGAGTGTAAAAATCATGTTTTTTGTTTTAGGTAGTTGATATACAGAAAGAAACCGTATTCCTCTTTACAAATTCACACATTATAATTTACAGTTAATATGACAGGCTTCGCTATTGTTTTATCCTTCAAGGCTGCGCCTCATTGCCCTTAGAAACAAAAAGCTTGGGGCAGTTGAGGGGCAAAAATCGGAGCCCAATGAAACCCCTGTGCGTGCATTGCTCATCTCCTTTTGAAACTCAGCACTGACACTAGTTCCAGCTAGGCTATCGCTAAGTTTTCAGTCATGTGACATGCGCTGTGACCTGGAGGGCAAAACAACAGATCAACATAGTGGCTCTCACACTGTGACTCCCCCATAGAGTCACCGCAAAAGCAGTCAAATTTTATTTGGATCACAAACTGCAAGTGTTGGGCATATCCGATCCATATAACGTTACAGCATCCGCTGCCACATTTCTACAGTTAAAAACCGCCAGGTCCCTGCCGCCGCTTGACTGCAGTAATGTTTAGCCTATTTTTACCTATTTTAACACAGGTCAGACTTGTCTCCTCCTCCTCAATTAGTAAATCCGAAAGCGCAACTACCATCCAGCATTTTGGCAACGCAAAAAGTATCAAACTCAAAGTAACAGTGTATCACTTGCATATCGGTTGGCAAGCATCGGAAATTAACATCTTTTTGCCCTCCAAGGGAGCGTTTTCATTGGAGTGTGACGTTAAGTGAAAACTATGAATTGGTTCACACCTAGGCGAAGGCTATGGGGATAAGATGTACTCCCAGCTGGAATCAGTATATTGTTTTGTTTCCAGCTATCCAGCTTTGGCTCACATCCCATGAAAGATATACACAAGCATCGCAATCCACCCTGGTTGAGCACCCAAGTCCCCCAGCCCCTTGACTGACATCAGAGCTAAGAGAAGAGCTGTCTTTAGTGACAGAATTTCTAAATCCGCCTGGTCCAGAGGTTCAATAGCCGTACCCATAAGACCCACTGAGGAACACAACCCCGTACAGGTGGCCGTAGCCTGCGGGTCCCTTGCAGGAAGCGTTTGACCAGTGGGTGACTACAGGCCGTGAACCAGTCTGGTCCGTCATGAAGTGCTGTGATCACTGCTGCAAAAACCCCTGTTATGGATGCAATACAACCCTTGTCATATAAGCTCTGCAGGAAGTTTAGGATGCCCTGAATAGGGCAAGAGTGTGGATTCAGTTCCCTGGTTTCGCACTAGTCTGAAAACACTCGCCACTGTGTTGTATATGCTCTGGAGGAAGACATGTGTTTTGGATTGTGGGTACTACTGCATCTGAGAGACCAAAGTCGCACAATCTCACCCTTTCAACCTCCAGACCATGAGGTGGACTTGATCGGATGGTGCCTCCTGCCTGATGCAGGGCCGTGTGGAGGTGTGGTAGTGGCCGTGGTCCTGTCACCGCTAGACGCTGTGACTGCCAATCAAGCTCCCCCAAGGGGAGTGTGAGCATGTGGCACAAGAGAGGGAATCCGCCTGATGCCTGCGGCCCAAGTGGAGGTGTCATGGCAGTCAACAGCCAGCATTGGGTAAAAGTAAGTCAAGCAAGACTTGCTAGCAGACATCTTGGTGATAAGCTAACGACACCGGATGGTGAACTGAAAATTGCTAATAATAATTTCAGTTACTCAGGGCTGAATGTTTTCACTCATGAACAGGAGATGAGCGATGCACGCACAGGAGTTGGACAGTGAGTAAAGCTTTTTGTTTCTCAGGGTAAGGGTAAACCAATACAGTCATTGTATTTTTCCTAATAACAGACAGTTAACTTCATAAGAAAAAAATAGTGCTGAGATTTGTCTTTCAAGAGTTTTACTGTGCATTGTCACTGAATGTACTGGAGGCCACGCCCACCCTAACTCCCCTGTAAAATTTATCTTTGTTGTTAATTTACAACAGTGTTTTTTTTTTTCTGGCAACCACAGCTGCCAGTTTTTTCCATAAAAAAACAACGGGATTATTTTTACAGTGTAGGGTTCCCTTCTAGACACGAACACACAAGGGCCCATAAAAACAGCCTGCACTAGGGCCCATTGTTACTACCTTACGCCACTGGTTTCCTTTGTATAATATGGAACAGTCAACTGAATATCTGGAGGGTTTGGACTGTTGGACTAAACAAGCAAGTGAAAGGGTCACGGAGGGCCCTGAGAAATTGTGAATGCCATTTTTTAATGTTCTTCAATTAATCGAGAAAATTATCTGCAAATTAATCATTAATAAAAATAATGTTTCTTTCAAAAGGCGGAATGAATGAAGAAGAAGTCGACTCACTCTCTCAAGATGCCATGTACAATTGCAGCAAGCCTGTTTTGGTCCATAACAGCCAGACTGTTTTCAGCAGACAGGAAGACGGCCAGCATCACCGCCATCCAGCACAGGCCAGCCATCTGCACACAGATCAGGTTTATTGATTGATTGAGCATTTTATAAAAACAATACCCTCATGCAGAGACTTCAAAGCAGGTAAAATATGTCTAAAGTTTGGTGGTTGCACCAAATGCAACACATTATAGCATTTATCTTTCACGTGAAATACAGTAATTGCGTTCTGTAGTCACACAGAGATATTAATTCAGCAGATACCTACAAACTCATGTCAGTGTAATAAATGCAAATTCAAAGATGCTAAAAAGTACCCTCTTTGTTGGGGAGATATGTCTGATGGATGCTGTCCACTTCTTCTGTTTTCTTCTCGGTGTTAGGAGTGAAGGTGCTGCTGAAGGAGGGGACAGTTTTATAGAGGAGAGGTGGCCAACCCCTCAGTCACACAATGCCCTTATTTGGACATATTTTGCCAAAATTAGGAAGAAGAGGAGGAGAAAGACCATTCTGCAATTTGATTTGTGAAGTTAAGACAGTGCAGTGACTTTTCATTTGTCTGAATCTCTCTTACAACTAACTGAAAGAGAAGTGAGAAAAACGCGATTTCCTTTTTTTGCAAAGAAACAACAAGCACCCCACTGAAAATTATCCACTTGGACCCTTGTGTTGTCTCTGTACCACTCAATTTTAAGGTGGCCAAAAAGTCAGTTCATGCATATTTAATTTACTGTAGTTGCAACTAAATCCAAAAGCGTTGGAGATGACCCTTGTCATGGTGACACAGGCAGCACCTCGCTCTTCATCCTCAGACTTTCTAGGTACACATCAGTTGCCTTATTTGATTGTTCCTCAGTCCTCATGTGACCCAGAAACTGTTGGTGTTCACCATAATTAAAATAACTTTGGTCATTTTGTCTCTCTTCATCAAGATTTTTCTTTTCACAAACTCTCATTTTCCTTTTGACTTGCATCTTGGCTCTTCTGGATACATGATTTGCTGCAGACACAGAGATGTATTTGTTTTAATAAAAATGTATTTTATTTTTTTTAACCTTTATCTAACCAGGCAAAATAGTTAAGAACAAAGATTCTATGGACTGGCAAGAGGAGGAAATGTGTGAGCTTTAGCTAAATAATACCAAAGATTACTCTTTTTGGTATTTAAAATTTCTTGCATCACATGTTATGTCTAGGGGAATCAACACAAGCCAAGTGCCTAAATCAGCACAAATGCTCTTGATAAACAGTCAAAAATTCCCCAAGACAAACTCTAATCATCTTCCTGCTTTCATGATTCCACCTTAATCTTAATAGAACTAATAATGGGGTCCTAAGGTGTAAAATGAATGGGAGTGTCCCTCCCAAATGGACTTTATAATTCCATAAATTTTCAAAATGTAATGCTAATTAGTTTACATGGACACAAGCAATTACAAAACCGACTGGCCTGAGTAAAACTTCATTAGCAGCACTTGTGTGACAGTAAATGATAAGCAATAACAACAGAACATGAAATGCAAAGATTTGTATTGATTGAATTTTTGGGAGAAACCTGGAGCACTCAGAAAGTAGAAGAGTTTTATCTCCTACTGTTTACTCCAATGCCGTGGTTTGATGTTATAAGCTACTTTCTTCCACCCTGTTTGCTTCTCTGGCTGGGGATCCTCATCAGTGATGTTCTCATCTGTGTTTAACCTGACGGGAAGCTCTGGGCGAGCCCCATTCCTCATGAGATGAGACCTTCTTCAGTTCCTCCAGCTTCAGGGGAAGCTTGTTCTGCCTCTCAGAGGCCCTCAGTTTCTGCTGGATGCACAAATCCCGTTGCTGTCAAACATTAATGTTGAGCGCCTAAATTGTTTTGAACAGTTTTTCCTTAATGGCCTCCTCCTGAGCTTTTTCTGCCTTTAACTTCTCAAACATTTGATTGAATCTCAAGGTTTTTCCTTCATGTCTTCTGTCTCTTGAAGGATTGGAGTTTACAATCCTCATCACACTCTTTTCGGAGTGTCTCTCAAAGGTAATCCACGTCTCGGCAGAGGACGTTCTTCTCAGGCATTCAGCTGCTGCTGTATACACAAATCCATTTTGTTTTGGAGCTTGAAGTTGAACTCCTGAATTATATTTTACAGGGCCTCTTTTTCTTTTTTCCAGATGTTCAAGTTTAGCTTCAAGCACAGCCTGATGCCTCTGTTTGGACCTTCTCTTCCAAGTAACATGTTTCTTGTTGGAGAACATTGTCTTCCTCAGAGGTTTGGTGCTTCTCTTGGGCACAGACAT
>NC_060150.1:53337711-53342260 GCF_021292245.1 Micropterus dolomieu | reverse complement strand
TAAAATCGCCACAAAGAACAATTCTGTCATAATTTAAAACCAGAGTAGATAAAAATCCAGGAAGTTCTGATAAAAATCCTCCAGGCGGTTTTGGGGGGCGATAAATTATAACAAATATGACAGGTTGCAGCCCTCCAACTTTAAGAGTGAGAACTTCAAAGGAGCTAAATTCATCACAGCGTACTTGATGACATTTAAAATTTTTCCTATACACGCTCACTAGCCCACCACCACGACCACTGACCCTCGGTTGACTAAAACAATCATATTGAGGCGGACACAGTTCAGCTAGCTGGCTATAGTCATTCATCTGCAACCAGGATTCAGTTAAAAACATAAAATCTAGATTTGCAGACAAGATAAAATCATTTAAGATAAAAGTCTTACTTGACAGTGATCTCACATTGAAGAGAGCCATTTTAAATGAGTTTGTTCTGGGTGCTGGAGTTGGTGCAGTTGTCCTAATCCTTAAGAGATTACTAATATTTCTGTGTGGGATGTGCACGTTTCGGTTTACTGGTCTATGCGTGATGATGACAGGAATAGAAGTCTGTGGAACAGCGCTGGGAGCAGACGGCTTTACATGCCAGCAGGTGGAGACAGTTGTTTGTGGCAGTGAGGCAGAGATCTGTTCAGGTGGTGTGTCCAGGTGTGCTGCATGAATGATTAGTAACTCACGTAAGTCATGTGTGGACCGCACCACATGCGGTATGTGTGCAGCTAACATTTCTGAGCCCCGTTTGTTTGGGTGAAGTCCGTCTGTCTTAAAAAGAGACATTCTTTGCCAGAAAATATTAAAATTATCCACATGACACACACGATGAGCCCTGCAGGCGGACTGGAGCCAGTCGTGGAGGCCAAGGAGTCTACTGAAGCGGCCAGCACCGCGACCGACTGTGGGAATGGGACCAGAGATAAAAACGGACTTTCCATACTGCTTTAAAAAGTTAAAAAGACGGTGAAATTCTGATTTTGTCAGCTCAGAATGCTGAAGAGCTGACACTCACTCTTGTGATGGAGGACGGGAGCGATGGCATTAGGTCCTGGAGTTTTTTTAAAATGTCAGCTGTGGTGGCACAGCTTGTACTGAAGCCACATCCATAAAGCCAGTCAGCAGGGAATCTTTCTCTTTGAGTTCCTCTGAAAGTCGTCGGATGTCTTCCATGAGGTCATCAATTTTTTAAGGAGTATGCAGTCCTCATGGGGCAGACTTATCTCGGCTAGTAGCGTTGATATCGTTTTTACGGTCATCTAGCGTAAAATCCATGTCTGATGACTAAAATCCTTAACCCACATAAAACTCAAGTTAAAAACTTAAGTTACATTTTTTAGATCCTTTTTATTTAACGTAAAAGTGTGGATTAAAACTGAATAAAATTCAGGTTTAGACAGAGCCTCCGACAGGTAACTACAGACGCCAAAGTATGCGCACTCGGAAACAGTGTCCTCAAGGCAAAGGTACCCCCTTTGCCTCGTTTTTGAACATGTAGGGCTCCGCGGTCAAGTTAGCAACAAGATGCATGGTCTGGTCAAGTTACCAATAATAGATATGCAGTGTCCAGTTTTGCCTTCAAAATAAAACTACTGGTTAACAGCACATAGTTAACTTGAAATGTTGCAGAAATACATGACAGGATGAAGAGGTAATATCCTTCTGGGCACAAGAAGAGAAAATAACTAAGTGGGAGTGACTTTTGGAAACCGCAGTCAGGTAAACGTGTCCTCTCCTCTCAAAAGTCTGATGTCTGAGGTAAATGAGCAGCTGTAGTGAATCTCTCTACTCTGCCTTTCTTGCTAACCCAGCTGGGCTTGGTTTGTCTGTGTTTTGGTTGCTTGCCAGCCTTTGTGTGTGAGCAATGGTAGCGTGAGATACAACTATTTATTACTTTTGATAAATGGCAACGGGCAAAGGTGTTTATTAGCTGCACCTCGCAAAAGATTACAAAGGTTATGATATGGTAAACCTAGTTCTATAAGCACAGACGAAGACCTCTATTGGACTCTATGGGTAGTACTAGTGTTGTAGTACTCTAGACCGGTCTTAAGACCACTTTTTGATGGTCTTGGACCGCATTTGTACTCGGTCTTGCCTCATTCTCGGACATTGAGGACTCGGGATTTTATTTCAAGACCAGTCAAGACCATAACTTTGGGAATATCAATAATTTTTTTGTTATTGTTATTTGTTAAACATCCTAACTTTGATTGGATGCTTACTTTGATATCGGCTCTTAGTGTTTGTATGTGGATGTTTTAATGTGGATCTTTCAGATCAATTTGAGAAGTACCTATGATCTCGTCATGTAATGTGGGGAACTGGTCCTGGTCTTGACTCGGTCTCAGCCCCTAAAAGACTTGGTCTTGTCTCGGTCTCGATAAACTCTGGTCTTGGTCTTGACTTGGTCTTGGCAGTCTTGACTACAACACTAGGTAGTACCTCTTCCAATAACGCACACAATCACCCACTGAGATTTGCATTGTGCACGTAGCCGACCAGTAGGACGTCGCTAGTGATATGTGCGTACCATATAAATAGCAGTTTCTCACCTGATTTAACATCCAACCACTTCTTCAGCAGAGGGTGTGGAAGTGGCAAGGCTCATTGGTAGAGGCCTCTGCCTATGCTTACAGAACTGGCATTACTATACCGTAACTTTCGTTTTATCTCACACAGGCTCCGCCCTCTACTGGACTCTATGGGTACAGTGGATAGAGCCACTGACTGTCCTCCCTAGTTGTTACAAGCCAAAATCTACATCCACTGGCTGGCCACAGCACAAACCACCACATCACCTTAATGAAAGGCTGGTGGGGCATCCCGATAAGGACATTAGGCGTCCATTAGGATACTGACTCAGAACATTGGGCCACTTTAGAAGTGCAGCTGCAACCAACCTCGTGCCAGTGTAAACGTAGAATAGTTTTCCTCACTTGTTTAACATTGTCAGTGACTTCACTGACATCATACTATTTCATTTCACTGTTGAATGGGATGCTCACAGCCAGACTGAACATTGGGAAACCTCTGTTAAAGGAAACAAAAAAACATGTTAACCAGGTATGTTGGATAACTGAATACAGAGCGGAATTATAGAAAGTTAAATAGAAGTAAGTACTGAATGGTAAACAAAACTAAATATAGACGTAAGTCATTTTTAATTTAAAATATCTTTCAGGTTTGTACTGAAGCTTTCATTTTCATTTATCTGAGCTGGATATGTCATTTTAATTGACATTGTGAATTGTAGACAGTGTTGTGTATAACAATCAACAGACATGGAAAGTTGTAGAGGGTATACTTCTTCTCTCGTTTTATAGATATCGTCTGGTCAGTTTCTTTCTTTCGTATCTCTCTGCCTTAAACAACATTGTAACTTTAAAAGTGCTATAAAATAGAGTTTACTTTGTTACTAACTTACTTATTTGTTTTATTTTATTTTATTTTTTACTGTGAAGCACTTTGTGACCCCTCTTGTCTGTGAAAGGTGCTATATAAATAAAGTTTACTTACTTACTGACCTGCCATCTAAAGCCCTGTACCTGCCAAATGAAACAGGAACAGAAAAGAGGTTAAGGATGCACTGATCATAAAATGGGCCAGAAACTGGATAAAAGACAAGCTTAAAAAATATCAAAAATTTATGCTACCAGAATTACATTTTCTTGTTGTAAAAAATCTATATGGAAATCTAAAATATTAGTAAACAAATGCAACTTCACTATAGTTTTTCATGCTTATTGGTTATTTATAAATTGTTATATTACTTTAATTAAAAGGTACAATTATATATGTCTAAAATATGTCTGCCAACTTGTTGCACTCAGTGTTTCTTATTTTTAGAAAAATCTTTATCCAAAATTGACAAATAAGTAATAATATTTTAAATATTTCAATGAAATTTAAATCATATTGTTGCCCCTGGGTTTAATTTGAATTGATTGATTTATCTTTTCACGTGTCTTTTCAAAACTGTAATTGTCTTTTAACAGCGTTACAATTAGTCTATTGTTTACTCTGCATTTTGCAGTATTTACCAAAATGAGCTGCCATCCAAGCTGTTTGCTGTTACGCAGGACAGCTTTCACCAAAGCTTTATTACTGTAATTATAATCATTAACATTACGATTGTTATCATTAACACTACTGTAAATATCTGTACCATTTTTCATTTAGTCTATAGCAACATCACCTTTACTGTCTGTACCTCTGTGTGTATATTGTGTAGGCTGCCGTTCCTCCCTCCCCCTCTCTTTCTCTGTTCCTCCCTTTCTCTCTCTCTCTCTGTTCCTCCCTAACTCTCTCTCTCTCTCTCTCTCTGTTCCTCCCTCCCCCCTCTCTCTGTTCCTCCCTCCCTCCCTTTCTCTCTCTCTGTTCCTCCCTCTCTCTCTCTCTCTGTGTTCCTCTCTCTCTCTCTCTCTCTCTCTGTTCCTCCCTCCCTCCCTCTCACTCTCTGTTCCTTCCTCCCTCCCTTTCTCTCTCTCTGTTCCTCCCTCCCTCCTTCTCACTCTCTGTTCCTCCCTCCCTCCCTCTCACTCTCTGTTCCTTCCT
>NC_060150.1:53331815-53337611 GCF_021292245.1 Micropterus dolomieu | reverse complement strand
TTTTATTTTATTTTTTACTGTGAAGCACTTTGTGACCCCTCTTGTCTGTGAAAGGTGCTATATAAATAAAGTTTACTTACTTACTGACCTGCCATCTAGAGCCCTGTACCTGCCAAATGAAACAGGAACAGAAAAGAAGTTAAGGATGCACTGATCATAAAATGGGCCAGAAACTGGATAAAAGACAAGCTTAAAAAATATCAAAAATTTATGCTACCAGAATTAAATTTTATTGTTGTAAAAAATCTATATGGAAATCTAAAATATTAGTAAACAAATGCAACTTCACTATAGTTTTTCATTCTTATTGGTTATTTATAAATTGTTATATTACTTTAATTAAAAGGTACAATTATATATGTCAAAAATATATCTGCCAACTTGTTGCACTCAGTGTTTCTTATTTTTAGAAAAATCTTTATCCAAAATTGACAAATAAGTAATAATATTTTAAATATTTCAATGAAATTTAAATCATATTGTTGCCCCTGGGTTTAATTTGAATCTACTGCAGTATCAATAATCTGACAAATATACAATACTAACTTACACTAAAACTGAAGTGGGAGTTGACCTGACAACACATTTATAATTATCTGTTTCTGTGAGTTATATATTACAGGCAAACTGACCAGATGTCCTTCTTGCGGTGCGTTCATTAACAACTGGCTATTCTGTTGTTAGATAATCAGTAGCCTGGCACATTTTATTGTAAATACTATTCACATCACACAATAACACTTTATTATATAATTTTGCCTTCAAAAGAACATACATGGTAAATAATTTTAATTTAAACCGCAGCATCTTGAGGACACATCGATGGTGTTGAAGTGATACTATTCCTTTCCCCAGACACACAGGTTTAATCCCAACTGAAACCACAGTTAAACTAATGACAGAGCAACAGCTCCATTACACATCCAAGGTATTTGTAAGAAGTAGTATTCGTCCAAAAGAGAATAGAGTCAGTGGGCTCACCTGTGCAGAATCTACAATTTCTGTAAGTTTGTTCTGGTCCACATCAGCAGCCAAACAGTTTCCTGCAGACATCAACAAGGCCAGTTTTACAGCCATCCAGCACAGGACAGCCATCTGGACACAGATCAAGTTTATTCAGTTATTTATGAACCTTGTTTCTCAAGCTGAACCTGCAGGGAACCCCTGCTCTAGCCCATGAACCAACATATCAACAGATGGACAAATTTTACTCTTTTCCTTTTATACTTAAGATTAAACTAGATTAAACATTTATTTGTGTGTTTGGTGGCTGAATAGACAACTGAACAAAAATGATTGATGATTACTTTTTTACTATATGTACTCGCAGCCAAACAGCGCATCTCTTGTTCTGCCCCGTTTCCTCCATGCGCACACTGTTCTGACATTACCTTATTAAGTTATATAGAATGCAGGTGGACACTAGAGACATGGCGTCTGGCTAAATGTATACAGTCACGGACATTTGGTCGCAGTACAATCGGAAAAATAGAAATTAAATGTATTTACACTTGCTGTTTGCCCAGAAAACAACAGGGATCCGAAGTGTGCAGAGTTTGAATTTTTTTAAATAGATTATTAGGCCCTAAACACCCACACAGGTTATCCACGTTATGTGGCTGATTACTTTAGTGGAATAAAAATCGTTCAGGGCCTTGTGGGGCTTGTAACACTGAAGGGGACCATAATGGGTACTTTTAGGTTGGACTTTAAGGGATTTATCTTTTCACGTGTCTTTTCAAAACTGTAATTGTCTTTTAACAGCGTTACAATTAGTCTATTGTTTACTCTGCATTTTGCAGTATTTACCAAAATGAGCTGCCATCCAAGCTGTTCGCTGTTACGCAGGAGAGCTTTCACCAAAGCTTTATTACTGTAATTATAATCATTAACACTACTGTAAATATCTGTACCATTTTTCATTTAGTCTATAGCAACATCACCTTTACTGTCTGTACCTCTGTGTGTATATTGTGTAGGCTGCCGTTCCTCTCTCTCTCTCTCTCTCTCTGTTCCTCCCTCCCTCCCTTTCTCTCTCTCTGTTCCTCCCTCCCTCCCTCTCACTCTCTGTTCCTCCCTCCCTCCCTTTCTCTCTCTCTGTTCCTCCCTCCCTCCCTCTCACTCTCTGTTCCTCCCTCCCTCCCTTTCTCTCTCTCTGTTCCTCCCTCTCTCTCTCTCTCTCTCTCTCTCTCTCTCTCTCTCTCTCTCTCTCTCTCAAAATCAGGCAAATACCTTTTTTATCATAAGGTGTGGATGTTCTACTAATTGATAAAGTAACTTTTTGTTAAGCAGTCTGCATCGTCCTTCCACAAGCTGCAGAAATACTTTAAATTTCCATTAATGGCGTTTTTAGTTTCTGCAGAACAAATGCAGGCTACTCATATACTGTATAATAAGTAAGATGATCAGTGGATTGATTCTGATGTTAAGCCCTGACTTACCCGGCACAGGGGACGTAGATTTTTGCACAAAATGCAAATAAGAAATCCACATATCGTAGAGATCCTTGCATTTTGTCACCCTATCCATGCCACACATCTCTGTGAAGCTAGGAGGCTCAGCTAGAAGCTCAAACCAACTATTTTTATCCACACCAAACACACATAAAACACCAAGCATCTAAATGAGCTTATATCACAACATAAATCGCTCTGTGAACACTGTACATGGCTGCAGTTATTGCCTTTTAGATATCTCTCATCTCATCCTACTCCTCAGTCCGATCACTCGACTGTGTAACTCATTACTCAAATCACCAAACTCACAGAGTTATTAGCCGGATAACCGGAATAACAAATTCACCAGTATACATATACAGTTACAACTGCAGACTTACTTTTGCTGTTTTCACTGTTATCCGTCCAAAAATAGCTTAGTTGTTGACAAAAACAAATCCGGCCGCCATTTTGGATATTGTGTAATCCCTCTTAGCTCTCTCTGAGTTTTGGTTCGCCTATCACTTCAGGAGAGAAAAGGTGTTGCTTTGGAACAGATAGTCTTTATCATCGTCTGCTGGCCAACTTGTTGTAGCTACACAGAAATCCTCTGTTCAAAACGAAGAGATAGAGCCCACTTCCAGCCCTGTAGGATGTTCTGTTCTCAAGTTATGGGCCTGTAAAGCAGGGAGTGCTTTTGGCCACAGGAATATTGATGAATATTCACTTAATTTATCAATAAACAAAAATTAGTGTTTTGAAGAAAACTCACAATAAACGTGACCATGTAAACAGTAAATACATTCGCCTGGTATATTTTTGAAAAAGTCTGTAAAAACGTACGTATATTAGTTTTTTTTCATCAAATTTACAGTTACAGTTGTATTAATGTAGTAGATATTCAGTTGTAATCTGTAGGATGATAGTTTTCATGGTGATATTGCTATTAAAATATAGATTTTAGACCAGGAAAGGATGAAAATGTCTCTTATTTCATCTCCATTTACTCTTTAATAGAAAAATAAATAGGTTAATTTACACTTGATTCATATTCCTTAGCTTCTGACCTATCAAAGGTATTATTTTAGGTGTTTTTCCTGGAAATAGGGGCAAATAGCTGGTAGTTACCAACAGGTTAACAGATTACTCTTGTTGGGCAGAGCATGGATTTCTTTTGAAGGAAATTATTTATTTTCTCTAATTCACATTGCCAAATGTTTTATAGCGATGCCCGTCATTCAAAAGAATGTCGCTGGTAAAAACTGATCTCTGCTCTCACTCAGCAGGCTACCTGCAGTTATTTATTTACTTCCTCTATATGTACCCTGCTTCACTGCCTCAATACTTCTTTCAAAAAATGCTAAAAAGCCTTACAAAGTTCCCTTTTTTGAGCTTTAAGGTCAGCAACTTAAATAATGAATCGGCAGCAAGGACCTCACCCTTTTTTCCACACGTTCATTGGCTGCCAGAACTTAGCCATCAGACTGATTGGCTCTTACATTCTTCCCTCATATCCTTCCTCTTTTTTATAGGTAGAGTACACTTCCTGTCAGTTGTGTCAACACCCCTTTGCTCTAGTCACAAATGAACAATAAAAAGTATCAATTAGAACATATCATGGAGATACACAAAAAAATGATTGCATAATCTTTTGTAATTTCAAATGCATATAGACCAGATCCAGTAGGTTTTAATTTTAAAACAAGACAACATGAGATTTTCTCCTCTTGTTCATTTTAAATGATTCACACAAATTAAAATCACACTTAAAATGCAGAAAAGGCATCAACACGGGTTTCAGCATCTTTTACAAAGAAATCTTCCTTCTGTTCTTTTATAATCTCAAAATGAGGTTGATTTCTTTTTCACAATCGCAGGAGACATACAGGCAAACAGTGCCTTCTTTCTTGATTAAAATGATTATCTTGATGTCATCAGGGAATGCATATAGGAGACATTCTTACAGAAGACAAGCTTTAAAGTTTACTAAAAATTTATAATTACTTAAAAAATAATGTGAACTTAAGAAGTAAAACTCTTGAACTTCCCCTCTTTATCACACTTATTTTCATACCTCCCTTCATGTTCACAAGATACACACATGTTTACACACAGTTTATCTTGTGGTATAATTTAAAAGCAAAGAGTGGACCATAGCATCCTCCTGACTGGAAACTAGCGTCTTATTTTGAGATGTCAGCACACACTGACACTCAACATGTCTAACCATACACAGAAAATGTTTCTTAATACAAAGAAAAGGTCAGGCACACGAGATGCAGGGATATAGAACCTATTAAAGACATAAAGACAGTCTCTCTAACATCTTTCTTACTTACTTAAATTTTGTACTTTTGTAATATGAGCTAAGCAGTTAACGATTATCACTCTTAAAACAAAGGCATATTTTTTTACTTTTCTGCCTTCAAACAGTATAGTATCTCACTAAAGTGAGTACAGCCATCACATATTTGTAAATATTTGATTATATCTTTTCATGTGGCAACTCTGAAGAAATGACACTTTGCTACAATGTAAAGTAGTGAGTGTACAGCTTGAGTACACCCATAAATGTCAAAATTGGGCCGAATTCCCTCCAAGGTGTCATATGACTCGTTAGTGTTACAAGGTCTCAGGTGTGAATGGAGAGCAGGCGTGTTAAATTTGGTGTTATCGTTCTCACACTCCCTCATACTGGTCACGGGAAGTTCAACATGGCACCTCATGGCAAAGAACTCTGTGGATCTGAAAAAAAGAATGGTTGCTCTACATGAAGATGGCCTAAGCTATGAGAAAAAACTGAGCTGCAGCACGGTGGCCAAGACCATGCAGCTGTTCAACAGGACAGGTTCCACTCAGAACAGGCCTCACCATGGTCGACCAAAGAAGCTGAGTGCATGTGCTCAGCGTCAAATCCAGAGATTGTCTTTGGTAAAAAGACGTATGAGTGCTGCCAGCAAAGAGAGCGTCTGAAGCAGAGCTTGATCCCCTCCCTTCGCAGACTGGGCTGCAGGGCAGTATTCCAACATGATAACAACCCCAAACACACTTCCAAGACGACCACTGCCTCGCTAAAGAAGCTGAGGGTAAAGGTGATGGACTGGGCAAGCATGTCTCCAGACCTGAACCCTATTGAGCATCTGTGGGGCATTGCAAGGTCTCTAACATCCACAAGCTCTGTGATGTCGTCATGGAGGAGTAGAAGAGGTCTCCCGTGGCAACCTGTGAAGCTCTGGTTCAATTCTCAATTCACTTTTATTTATATAGCGCCAAATCACAACAACAGTTATCTCACAGCGCTTTTCATAAAAGAGCAGGTCTAGACCGTACTCTATGATGCTATTTACAGAAGCCCAACAGT
>NC_060150.1:53331219-53331795 GCF_021292245.1 Micropterus dolomieu | reverse complement strand
CTCTCTCTCTCTCTGTTCCTCCCTCCCCCTCTCTCTGTTCCTCCCTAACTCTCTCTCTCTGTGTTCCTCCCTCTCTCTCTCTCTCTCAAAATCAGGCAAATACCTTTTTTATCATAAGGTGTGGATGTTCTACTAATTGATAAAGTAACTTTTTGTTAAGAAGTCTGCATCGTCCTTCCACAAGCTGCAGAAATACTTTAAATTTCCATTAATGGCGTTTTTAGTTTCTGCAGAACAAATGCAGGCTACTCATATACTGTATAATAAGTTAGATGATCCGTGGATTGATTCTGATGTTAAGCCCTGACTTACCCGGTACAGGGGACGTAGATTTTTGCACAAAATGCAAATGAGAAATCCACGTATCGTAGAGATCCTTGCATTTGGTCACCCTATCCATGCCACACATCTCTGTGAAGCTAGAAGCTCAAACCAACTATTTTTATCCACACCAAACACACATCAAACACCAAGCATCTAAATGAGCTTATATCACAACATAAATCGCTCTGTGAACACTGTACATGGCTGCAGTTATTGCCTTCCAGATACCTCTCATCTCATCCTACACCGCAG
>NC_060150.1:53320353-53331199 GCF_021292245.1 Micropterus dolomieu | reverse complement strand
CAGAAGCCCAACAGTTCCCACCAAGAGCAAGCACTAGGTGACAGAGGCAAGGAAAAACTTCCTTTTAAGAGGCAGAAACCTCGAGCAGAACCATGGCTCAGGGTGGGCGGCCATCTGCCTCGACCGGTTGGGGTGAAGAAGAGGGAGAGAGAGGTTTTTTATTTTACTATTTTTAACACAAACATTTATTTACTATATGCACTGTACAAAAACACATACTATATTACATTACTAAATACCTTTGCATTTACATGTATAGCAAAAATTTAGATCTGCACATCTCAAAACACAACAACCCCAAACCACCTCAAATGTATCCAGGCCAAGTGCAGCTCTGTAAAAACTGAAGTCTAACAGCAGTCTGGACTTAACCATTTTCTCAAAAACAAGAACCACATCAACACTTAACCCTTCCTCCACCTTCTGTCTCCGGGTCAAATACACCGCCATCTTTGCCTGTCCTAAGACAAAGTTCAATAGCTGACATTTGTTCTTCTGCCGACGAGTGTATCTAAAACCACAAATAAAAATCTGCTTTGTAAAAACTTCTCCACATCTATGGAAAATGTTTTCCAACAGCACAAACAAATCTGTCAGATGAATGCACTCTGAGAAGCAGTGAAACATTGTCTCTCTCTCACTGCAGAAGGGACATTTTTCTTCTACATCAGCGTTAATAACCGAGATGAAAGAGTTCACCGCTACACTGCCATGAAGGATTCTCCACTGCAGGTCTGCATGTTTCTTTGCTAATAGAGATTTGTACAAAGACCTCCAGGCCGGTTTAAAGTCAGGATCTAAGTCCAGAAAAACCCTCCATGGGGTGTCTACGTCCACTCAGTGTTCTCTGATTCATAGTTTTCACCATCAGCTTATAGAGAGTCTTTCCTGAGGCGTCCCCCAAAGAAGCACCTACAGGGTCCACAGGCTCAAGTAGAAAACCAGAACAGTTCTTAAAACCAGGAAAAAGCCTAATGGCAGGATAGAGATCAGTGCAGTTTGGCAGCAGTGTTCCATTAAAAAAAGTCCGCCAAAAGAGAGCACTCATGCTCCGTCAGCTTCTCTTTCCAGTGTTTCAGTAGCTGACTTGTGACTCTTGTAGACCTTAATCCAAGCCGATCAGCTAATCCCACAGGGTAGTCCAATCGAGGCCCAGCAAGCTCCACCACCTTCCCCAGAGTAGAAACCCCTGCAGTGTGAAGACGTCTGGATAGCGTGGGTCCCCCCCAGCTAGGCCAATCCAACAGTCCTCCAAACAGCACAGGCTCTTGTAGAAGCCAGTACAGAGAGTCAGCCTGCTGCTGCCTCTGCTTCCTCAGCAAAGTCCACACTGAGAAAACACTCCTGTAAAAAGCTGGTAGAGATGATGTGCTCAACCCCTTACAGTCTGTCAAAAACAAAGATAGATTCAAACCGCTGCAGGATGCAGCAGGATAAAGGTCTCCAGACCAGGTCTGTCAGCCCAGTGAGCAGTCTCTGAATGAACTGAAGATGGAAGGCAGCGCCTCTGCTGGCCAGATGGACTAGACCCTGTCCACCCTCCTCCTTAGGAAGGAACAGGACACTCTGAGGTACCCAATGCAACCTGTCCCAGAAGAAATCAACTAAAACCCTTTGGATCTGTACCAGAAGAGAAGCTGGGGGATCAATGCAAGCCAACCGGTGCCACAGAGCAGAAGAGACCAGATAATTGATTACAAGAGTGCGACCTCTGTAGGACATTTTAGGTAAGAGCCATTTCCATTTCATGAGCCGGCCTTTAACCTTTTCCAAGGCATTGGCCCTGTTTTTCTGCACAAACATTTCAGTGCCCAGAAAAACTATTTCAGATTTACAGAATTCACTAACATATCAATGTCTTTCTGTGTGTTAACCAGCACAATGACATCATCAGCATACGCCGACAGTTTGAAAGAGACATCACAGTTTGGAAAACAGACACCACTCATCATCAGATCGTTTCTTAGTTTATGGAGCTGAGGCTCAATAGCCAGAGAATAGAGCATGCCAGACAGAAGACAGCCTTGTCTGACCCCCCTCTGAATATTGAAAGGAGCACTCAGACCCCCATTAATTTTTAGAACACTTGCAATGTCACTATACAGAACCTGGATCTTGGCTATAAAACCTGGGCTGAACCCAAAGGCAGCTAGAGTTTGCCATAGATACTGGTGTTCAACCCGGTCAAAAGCCTTTTCCTGATCTATGGAAATCAGACCAGTATCTACAGCCAATGAGCTCGAGACCTCCTGAACATCACGAAATTAAAGTGACATTGTCACTTATGAGCCTGCCGGGCACACAG
Organism: Micropterus dolomieu; assembly: GCF_021292245.1. Classification (NCBI taxonomy): domain Eukaryota; kingdom Metazoa; phylum Chordata; class Actinopteri; order Centrarchiformes; family Centrarchidae; genus Micropterus; species Micropterus dolomieu. Next base: position 53,328,894 of record NC_060150.1, on the reverse strand, counting down.
TATGTCTGATCAGTATAGATAACAGCAGCCATCACCTCTCGAAGTCTGGTGGCCAGGACCTTGGGCAGTATTTTATAGTCTGTGCAGAGCAGGGAAACTGGTCTCCAGTTCTTCAGCTCTTGCAGGTCTCCCTTCTTGGGCAGCAAAGTGATGACCGCCCTCTTGCAGCTCAGAGGCAGCCGACCTCTCTCCAGGCTATCTGTGACAACCTCCAACAAGTCTTCACCCAACACCAACCAAAAGGACTTGTAAAAATCAACAGAGAGACCGTCTAGGCCAGGAGCTCTTCCACCCTGTAAACTCATCAGAGCAGTGTACAGTTCATTGAGGGAAACGCGAGCTTCCAACTTTACATTGGCCTCAGCATCCACCTGAGGAAGACCAGTGAAGAAGCTGCTCCACAAACCTGGATTTTCTGTTAGTTCACGCGTAAACAGATCTTTATAATAGCTATCTGCAAGTTTCCTTATCTCAGAAGAGTCTGAGATTGCAGAGCCACTGTCAGATTGCAGAGAGTGAAAAATTTTTCTCTGTACTTTTTCCTCTCCAGACCAAAAAAGAACTGTGAGGGGGCGTCCATCTGTGTGACGTCGAGGAAGCGTGATCTGACCAGAGCTCCCTGCGCTGCAGTGCCCAGCAGGTTGGACAGAGCCGACTTTTTAGATTTAAGGGAGTCTAAAAGCCCTCGATCTCCTGTAGAATCTACCAAACCCTGCAGTTCCACCACCTGAGCCTCCAGGTCCCTCATAGATCTGGTTACATCTCTAGTGACATTGCAAGTGAACTGTTGACACAACTATTTAATCTGAGATCTACCAAAATCCCACCACTGTTGAACACAAATTCTGTGGTTAACCCAGAAATATTCAAAGGCTGCTCTAAAAGCCTTGTCATGAAGCAGGGCCGTGTTAACATGCCAATAAGAGCTTTTTAGACGGACGTTCTTTGTAAAAACAGAGCAAACAACAAGAGAGTGATCTGAGAAGCCCACTGGGTGAATATGACAGCTTTTAAAAATGTTCACGTGGTGTTTAAAAGAGTACAGGTGATCCAGCCTGGCCAGAGATGAAGTGGTCTACCACTTTCAAAAGCCTGGCACCTTTAGTTTTCTGCAGGAACTTCCTGACATCAGCAGGAGAGTACTTTTTTTTTTTTAACATCTCTTCATCAGACATCTCTTCATTTTCAACAAGATTAGAGTGATTATCACGCACATCATCATTTTCTTGATTATCAGTGTTTTCCAAACTGTTGGGACACTCAGTCCGTTTATTCTGCTCTTTGTTTGACCCGGTCTCTGCATGCTGACTATCACCGCCAGAGCACACAGGGGGGTCACCCTTCTCAGGAGCCTGGCCAAGGTGGTGTACAGCCCCGGTAGGTTCCGTCTCCGGAGCCGATGGCTCCCCCGCGGGAGCTGGGGCTGGAACCCCCGACGCTGCCTCTCCAGCAACATCAGCAGGCCGCTACTCCCCCCTTCTCTCTGGGCAGGAACAAATCAAATGCCCTTCCACAACCGAAACACTTCATGGTCTCTGACGAGGCAAAAACCATGTAACTAAACCCGTCTACTTTAAAGTCAAAAGACAGACTGAGATCATCAGTGTTATCTAGAACCATGAAAACCTGCCTCCGGTGACACACAACATGTTTGAGCAAAGGGGATTTGCAGCCCAAAGAAACCATTTTGATCGGGGAGACGAGCTGTCCGTACCGAGACAGCTCTTTAGTCAGCACTCCATTTTTAATGAACGGGGGGGCATTAGAATTGATGATCTTTCTTGCCGGACTAACCAACGGGAGAACGGGAGTGAAAGTGTCATGAATAACTTCAACAATTTCGATCACATCCCTAACTTTGGCCGTGCTGTCCAAAAATATAACAATGGCTTCTTTCATGCGGGAGGCAGACTTCACGCTACCACAGCCCACCACCTCTCCAACTGCTAAACTGGCCTCCTCTACAGAGCACTGTACTGCCGGCACGAGTTTGATAGCATGACGGTGTGTCAGCTTCTCATCGATTTGCGCTATGGTGGCATTTTTCGGCAAGGCAGCATACAGTAGATCATCAGAAAACCGGCAACAGTTCAATGTTTAGTCCTAAAAGACGATGCTACTCTGTTTGGGCCTGGAAATTCACAATCACAACCTGTAAGTATGCTTTATCGGGTTGTGAATTATATTTAAAATAAACACGGCAATGTAACTTCACAGACTGTAAGTGTGGAGTTGTTGTAAACGTTGGCCAACACAGCTAAAGTTATAGCTATAATGCTAATGTTACACCTGATGTGAAAGCTACTGAGCAAACTTTCAAATTGTTTGGCCAATCTTTCTGTAAAATTGAGTTGAAATATGGTGATTTTAGTTGTGGTTTATGGTAAGACGTGGAACAATGATGTTGTGTGGTTGTGGACTTGTGAGTAACTGATACCATCTGCTAGGTTACGGTCGCAGTCTGAAGCGGCTTTGATTTGGATCACACTACCTTGTTTCTTACAACCCGCCCTTCTCTGCTTCTGATTGGCTAGTAGTCCTTACCTGGGAGCTGCGCATGTGCAACTCCCAACAAAGATTTTGTACAAGTAAGATGCATCACTCTGTAGCTCAAGAGCGGAGCATACAACACACAGGGTGAAAAGAAGAGCTGCAGCAATGTGCAGTATTTTGAAAATTAAACCATGTAAATCTGTTTTGTTACAAATAAGATTTTGAACCTGAAAATGAGCATAATACCACATCTTTAAAGTACTGTGGTACATAGCCTGTTGATAAAGATAGATTGATCATATCTAGTATAGAAGTGCTGACTAAGGGTAAAACATCTTTAAGCAATCTAGTCGGGATGGGGTCTAAGAGGCAGGTTGATGGTTTAGATGAAGAAATTATTGAAGTTAGATGGCAAAGATTGAGGGAAGCAAAGCAGTCTAAACATAAATCTGTTTTTACAGCTGTTTCTAAGGTTCCTGAGTTTGGAGATAAGTTGGTGCCAGTTGAGGGCAGGTCTTGGTGAATTTTGTCTCTAATAGTTAGAATTTTATCATTAAAGAAGTTCATGAAGTCGTAACTACTGTTTGCTGTGACTCTGTCAGCCTGGCTACAGTGCTGAAAAGAAACCTGGGGTTGTTCCTATTTTCCTCGAGTAGTATGCTGCTCTGGCATTATGCTTCCTATAAGTTTTAACACTTACGAGACTTAACGAGAATTAAACGAGAATTTTCCAGTATAGCAATAAATTCATGTTGATTAACTTAATACAACTGAATACAACATAAACTAGACTGAAATATTTTCAACAGTATCTACATAAGATCAATAAGTTAGAGTTGTTGCAGGGAGAAATGTCCCGACAAGTGTGAACTTATGTTGAGCAAGGGATTCTTTATAGCAGCCCTATTCAATTGGCGCCCTGTGGGCCACATCCGGAGTAAAGGCTATGACAACAAAAGTAAACTATTGGAAGTAGCTAAAGAGAGAGCTATTTCGTTTGTTTCTCATCTAGGGCTCAACAGTGAGGATGCATGACCTGCAGCCTCTCTCCCCTCCTCTGTCTCTGCAGAGCGCTTCACACACAGTCGCACACACAAACACGGAGCTAAGTCAGCCAGGTGATCAGCTGACGTTACCGAAGTTGACGACAGCTACGCTCGTTAGTTTAAGTACGTGGTGCAATAAAACCTTTGTGAGTAAAGAAGGCAGTACTTTATCAATACACCTGTTTGGCATAAACATGTAGAGCGCAATATTTTTATCTCCTCAGTCTCTCATCCACCGCAGCTGTGTTTTGATTTTACACAAGCACAGTGCTGATTCGGCTAATAGCTAATTGTTACAAATTATTACAAAGATATTAGTGACAGAGTGTTTGAGAGGGTTTTTTAACTTCATTTCATAGGTAAGGAAGGATTAGAAACTGATGAAGTAGTAGCACCATATGTTAAGATGTTCAAAATGGAAGTAAGTAATATTCTGTGCTTCATTCAGGAAAGATGGCCAGCTCTTTTCCAGGAACATCAGGTAACTTTCATAAAGTGCACAGATTTAGAGCTATTGAATTAGGGTGATTTAATTGTTATACTTTTCTCTTGTGTTTCTCACACAGATCATTTGCTAGCTGTTGCCAGAGAGATGCAAGGAGAATTGGGCTTGTAAAAGCATACTCAGGTAAATTATAAGAATGTCCTGAGCAGATCCTAAGGATCAGTACAGGGGCACATTCAAGCACATTTTAACCAGTATCAGAAATTACCCTTTTCAAAATCTGATATTTTCCTTTGCTGTACTGCATGTTATTTTTTTTATCCAACTCAGCCTGCTAGTGTTACAGTGCCACTAGGGCTGTCCCTGATTTACATAGTCGAATTAGAATCGTCAAGTACTGCCTACAGTCGAATCACGTGTGTTTTTGTGCGCAGCGATTGCGAACCGCTTTAATCTCGAGAAGCTGCAGAGCTGCAGTCTCTTAAACAATAAATTTCCAGTAAAACTGAGGCTTATTGTTGACCCTTTTCTCTCTCTCTCTCTCTTGCCTGTCATTCACCGGTCCTGTGCAGAGTTTCACGTGCATTCCGTGCTGCCGACAACTGCATGCACGTTGCGGTTCCTCGCGGGTCTATTTCAAGTAGCCGGCTATTTAAAAACTATAAAATAATCTTTGTGTGGTTCATCAACTGTGATAAATTATCTGAAATTCCCGTGCGAACAATTCAGCACAACACCAGTGAAGCTGGGGCTCCGTCTCTTCAGCAAGCGTTCCTCTAAAAGAAAGTCACACAAATAAAATGAGCCACTTGTTGAACATCATCAGCTTTTGAAAAAAAGTGGTGTATGTGTGCCTATGTGTCTGTTCCCCCAGTAATCTGCTTGCCTGTCTCTCTGGTTTCCCCGCTGCTGTCTCTCTGCCTGCCTGTCTCATTAGTCCTGATTCCTCTCACCTGTGTTTCTTCCGCCTGCTTGTTAGTCCCTGGTATTAAATGTTTGCTGTTTCTGTTCAGTCTCTGCAAAACAGTTATATAAATAAATAATTTACATTGCACAGTCCCCAAAGGGGCGTCAGCATTTGCCTGGTGTGCCAGATTACCAGTCCAGCCCTGACTACAAGGTCAGAGGATCATCAGAATCATCAGGGTTCATCTTCTGGGGACCGTACGTGCACTTTTCAGAATAATTGTTAAGCTAATTTTCATCTGGACCAAATATTACAAAAATGCCTAAATGAGTGATATGTTATGAAATATCTCTCCTTCAGCAGATACAGGTGAACCTCACCAGATGAAGGAAAAGCTGATAGAGATGACAAAATACAAAACAATTTTACTGTTTGCCTACCATTTGCAATACTATGTATTATAGTGTGGAACGGTTTCCAAACTTAAATTTTTTTATTTTGTTACATTGCTCTATATCTCTCTTATATCATGAGCAGTGGAACCTTGAGTATCTGTGTCAGTTTCTAGCATGCTTTTCATGTCCTTGATTGCTTATTAGGTTTGTAGTATGTTTTTCATAGTTATGTGTCATAATGTGTGTCAGAACGGATGTCATATTCTTGCTGGAAAACAAATCTACCTACGGGTACAAATAAAGTAACATAATTAAAATGAATACGATCTCTGTCCACACCAGCGTTTCATAGTTGAGCTCTGTCTACGTTACAAACGACTGAAAATGCACATCTAGTGGCCATAACTGGGAGTTAAAAACAGGGTCGGCAGCGTTTCCAAACTTCTCTGTTTTAGGTCTTCGTTTTTGCCGCTTTAGTCTGGATGGGAGGTGCAAACGTAGCAAAAGGTCTTCCGTTTTAATTTGAAAATGCAGCAGTGAGGATTGGGCGTTAGAGCAGGGAGACAGCTCCATCACATACAATGGCGTTGAAAGTTCCACTTCCCATGGGGAGAGGCAAAACACACAACAATTTCCCAGATGTTCATACAAACGCAAACCTTGGCATGTCCTAGTGGACTGTATAATGCCAGAGAAGGAGACCATGAGCACACACTGGTAGATATATAATTATCAGCAGGAATATAAGACAGGAGCTGTAAATACTGAGAATAATTTACAAATCAGAAAAAAGTAAACAGTGGATAGAGAATCACAGAGTCCAAAAAGGAGGAAGATATCTCATTAATCTTGCTGCACTATCCAATTTGGATAGGGATTGACAGATTCACCGGTTCCACTTTCTGGTGTGACTGTGCAGTGAGATGGAAGTTATTAAATGAAAACAAATGATTTAGATACAATCGTAGTATAAAATGAATAAAGTGCATTTTAAGCATAAGGAATTTCTCAGTCACAGTGGGTTCATGGGACTGCTGTGCATTCCAGTTCAGGTTCTAACAAACCTACAGAGACGCACACTGATGTGGTGGGAGGATTGTATTAAAAGCGGAGACTTATTTAAACAAAGGGCACAACTTTGTTGTCAGGTTCATTATTTTATTTAGGGTGCTGAAGGCTCTGTTTTAGCTACCAAGTGAGGCATCTTACTTCTTGTGTGATGCACCTCAGTGTGTTTCTCCACCAGTGTTTTTGAGGCCATGCAACACTAGCCGCTAGGCGAACATTATGATGCGTGTTACATAGTGACACAGATATGTTCAACTGATCTTCTTGGGTCCATAAATATCTTCATCAAATGTCATGGCAACCTAAGCAGCTCCTGCTAGTTTGTTGAGAAGAAACTTCACTTATACACGTAACTCTCTAAACTGGACTTTTCTTGAGGTTGTCTCCTGTTGTTCCCCAATCACCTGATGTTTTTGTTCTATTAACACAATATTACAGCAGGAGCATTAATAGTTAAGATAATGTTTGAGGGCGATGCAGCAGTGACTTGACCTGCCATAGCCACTGTACTCTTCATGTCCCTGCAGATCTGTACGACCTGAATCACAGCCGTCCCAAGAACTTTTCTGCCTCTGTGACTGAGCCCGATGCCCTGGAGGGCCGGGTGCAGACTGTTAACTATCGCTAATGCAATGAGGTGCAACCTCTCCATCAATGAAGCATCTGGTGCACTGCATCCTTTCATATCGGAAAATGTTGTCCCAACCGATTTTAGTCCCTAGCTGCTGAAGGGCGTCAATCCGTTCTTGGTCAGTATTGATCAACTGACCATTGCTCGGTCTGAATATTTTTGAAAACACAAAAGCACGATTCTTTAATTGACAGATGATTTGTATTCTTTGGAGAATGTTCTTATGATGTCTGCTGTTCAAACATTTTTCAACACATGGGAAAGCATAAACAAAGAAAAGCAACAGATCATTATTATCAGGCCCGTTTATCAAGTGGTGCAAGTAGTCCAAAACACGTGACTCTGCGTGATCAGCTCCTCCATTGGGCCGTGGCAGAACTCTGGCTGCAACCACCCTGTTGCCAATGTACACCTGGTTATTGTTGATATTATTCTTCACAAATTCACCAGGATCACTTCTGAAGACATGCGGAAGAATCTGGTCCAGATTCTGGTTCTGTTTGAATGGGATCCTTACAGCCAGACTGAACATGCCATCTGTTCCATACCTAAGAAACAGACAAACTAAATATAAGGCACATCAAATCATGTCATATTTTACAAACTTTTATATTAACATTTTGGATGAATTGATAATGTCTGTTGAAGATTATATTATCATCTTATCTTATTGAGACAAGCAGCACAAAGCCAGCACAGGATTTTAAAGGTATTTGGAAACCAGTTGGTCAGAGCTGCAACGATTAGTCAGTTCATCAATTAAGCTGACAATGTTAATCAGCAACTTCTTTAATAACAGATTAATTGTTTCAGTCATTTTCCAAATACAAATGCTTCTCACCTGTGAGGATTGTTTGTCAGCTGATAATTAAATATCTGTAGGTTTTGGACCGTTTAAATCTCTACGGTCTGTAACATTTTACATTATTATATGATACATTGCCAGTTGTGAAATGATACAAAGTACATTTACTCAAGTACTTTAGATGCAAATTTTGAAATACTTTTCATGCCACTTTCTACTTCTACATACATACAGAGTGGTATTAATACTTTAACTACTGAATATTTCCTCCACCACTGTAAACTGCTATTATTTAATCGATGCCAGTCACTCCTCTGAACCTCGATGTCTGCTGAGTTTTGCTGAGATCTGCCCAGAAACACCTGCAGGAATTGATAGGAGGAGAGAGGAGAGGGACGAGAAAGCACAAGACTACCAGAAATGGGAGAAGTTGTGTTAGTAACATGCAATAATGGGATGAGGTTGCATACAGAGGGAGAGAAAGTAGAGGAGAGAGGAGCTCAGTGCATCATAGGAAATCCCCCGGCAGTCTAGGCCTATAGCAGCATAACAAAGGGATGGTTCAGGACTCACCTGAGCCAGCCCTAACTATAAGCTTTATCAAAGAGGAAAGTCTTAAGCCTACTCTTAAATGTGGAGATGGTGTCTGCCTCCTGAACCCAAACTGGAATCTGGTTCCACAGGAGAGGAGCTTGATAGCTGAACGCTCTAGCTCCTAGTCTACTTTTGGAGACTCTAGGAACCACAAGTA
>NC_060150.1:53313811-53320253 GCF_021292245.1 Micropterus dolomieu | reverse complement strand
AGTATCATCTGCATAACAATGAAAGTTTATGGAATATTTCCTGATAATATTGCCTAAAGGAAGCATATATAAAGTGAAGAGGATTGGTCCGAGGACAGATCCTTGTGGAACTCCATGACTAACTTTGGCATGCATTGTGGTTTTAATTTTTGAGGTTTTTATGTACAGCTCCTCTTCTGTTTACCTTTGATTTAAATAATTTCGATGGTCGGGGGGCAGACACCGTCACTATAGGATTTTCACTAAGTAACTCCTGAAATGGAGGAGCAGAGAAGTGTGTTAGACTGCGACTCTGCGTAGGGTTTTGGGTGGGTAACTGCTGAATTAGAAGGGCAGAGAAGTGTGTTAGACTGCGACTCTGCCTCCTGGTCTCAACTCTGGGTTGTTATGGATTTGGACAACTAATAAACTTGGCCAGATTTCTAGAAATGAGAGCTGCTCCTTTCCAAGTGCTGCTCCTTTCCAAGTGGGATGGATGCCGTCTCTCCGAATCAGACCAGGTCTTCCCCAGAAAGTCGTTTGCTGGACACCACCTCGACAACCAGCGGCAGAATGACGATATGCGGCTATACATGTCATCACTGGTCAGATTTGGCAGGGGTCCAGAGAAAACTACGGTGTCCGACATTATTTTTGCATATGTACACACCGACTCAACATTAATCTTAGTGACCTCCGATTGGCGTAACCGTAAGCCGATTAGAGTCATTACCGCCGAGGTGAATAACAATCTTACTGTATTTACGTTTATCCTTAGCCAGCAGTTTCAAATAAGACTCAATGTCGCCCGCTCTGGCCCCAGGGATGCACTTAACTATGGCCGCTGGCTTCGCTAAATTCACGTTTCTCAAAATGGAGCTGCCAATGATCAGAGTTGGTTTCTCAGCGGGTGTGTCGCTGAGTGGGGAAAAACTGTTAGAAACGTGAACAGGTTGATGGTGCCCTGTGGACTTTGAATGCTTACGACTATTCCTCCTTTGGATAGTCACCCAGGCTGCTCAGGAAATCCCGGGGGACGGCTACCAGAGGCTAACTCAGGCCGTTCCGCACCGACTACCGGTGACTACACTTATTACATGTACCATTACTGCTAAAGGAGGCAGAGGAGTAACTGAACATCTGACACACCGAGCAGGAGAAAGTAGGAGAGAGAGAGGTAGAAGGAGAAGCCATCGCTAGCTGCTAAGTTAAAGTCGCTGTAGCGTCAGCTACCAAAACTTTAGAACAAGAAGAAGTGGCACTTGCAGAAAGGGTCAGCACATGATACTGTGAGCAAAGTCAAATCTAATCTGATCTTTCTAAACCCAAATTTGTGTATATGCTGGGAATGCACACCAATCCTCCAATCTATCCGTGTGCTATGTACTTGATACTGGATTCTCTCAGACCAAAGTGTTTTATAAACAACCAGTAACACTTGAACAGCCTCATCAAGTTAGCCTCACTTCCACTAGCTCACCTTTCTTTCTTAAATGAGTAATCATGACATCGTAGTTTTCTGCATGTTTGATGATTACTACTTTACTGGCTTGTACAATAAGAACACCTCCTCAGTTTAACAAAGATAAATCAACGGTGTGAAGAGAGATCGTTGTATGTTTTTCTCAAAAGTCAGAATGAATGAAGAAGAAGTCAACTCACTCTCTCAAGATTCCATTTATAATTGCAGCAAGCATGTGTGGGTCCACAGCACGCCTTTTTTTGTTCAAAACCCACAGCAACAGGCAGACAACCAGCAGCACTGCCATCAGGAACAGGTCAGCCATCTGCACAAAGATCAGGTTTACTGATTGAGCGTTTTATGGAGAGGGGAAAAGATAGTGGCATAAAGTGAGCACCTGTTGCACCGAGCTCTGACCGTAATGACTGTTATTTGTCTGATTTCCACACCTGCTTGGCGAAGATCCTATAACTAATAACAAGAGTGACTCAGCTAAGTCCCTTGACAAAATTTTTTTTAAGTTCCTGATTAAATGAAGAATAAGTCAACCAAGACTGTGAAGGACAGCAGGCCACTAATGAAATGGATGGGGCTAGCTGCAAGGATACTAGCGCCGACGCCAGCTCGAATATTCTTGTCCAGTCTTGACAGTGTGGACAAGAGCATCAACGCTGTTGACACCGAAGTCGAGAGAGTTCTACCGACCGCGGAGGACCAAGCGGCTCTGTAGGTGAAGCAGAGGGGAGATTTGCTGATGTAGAGACCACCACCGGATTGCTACAAGTCAGGGTAGCCAAGCTGGAGAGACAGGTGGCCGGATTGCTGGAGCACATATATGACCTTGACAACCAAAGTGTCTCTTTGTCTGTTACATGATGTTAGGTGGAGGTTATTGCCTGCTAACACACAGATGGTTAAAGGGGTATGGGGAAAGGAATTGTAAACTACTATTAATGATGGGACATGGGAAAAGATTTGGAATCATGCTAACAAGATATCAATTTGCACCCGAATGAAGGCTATACAGTTTAAAATTATTCAAAGAATACATATATCTCCTAATCGCAGACACTTCTTTAACCCTTCCCTTTCACCGTTGTCTTAAATGTAAAGCAAAGATGGGAACACTGACTCATTGCTTATGGTCACATGTCAAACTGTAGAAATCCTGGTCAGAGGGGCTGAGGGAAATTGGGAGAATTCTGGGTACCCAATTGGAAATGGACCCAGTGTCACACTGTTATTGGGACTTCAACATATATACTGTAACTACGGCAACTAACAAGCGACTGTATAATATGTTGACATTCGCTACCAGACAAAACATATTATTGCAGTGGATTCCAGCCCCTCTATTCAGGGCTGGTATAGAGTTCTAGAGTTAAAATTAATTCCGTTGGAGTATCTCACTGGTATCCTCCACTCCAGGTCGGATCAGTTTCTAGAGGTTTGGGGGCCCTGCCTTAGGTCGCTGGAGTCTAAGTGGGTGTGGTCTTCTTTTTTTGTGAAGTTGAGGTATTTTTTATGTTGTTTTTATGTTTATTTTTTGTTTATTTTTTGTGAGTTGAAGTCATGTTTTAGTTAATTTTTGCATGATTGTCTGTGTTAAAAATCCAATAAAAAAATTAAAAGGAAGATTGACCGATTTATAAAAACAACACCATCATACAGAACAGCTACAATACAATATGTCTATAGTATTTCGTCTGCAGGTGTTCACACATTAATGCATTTATCTTTTACATTAAATACAGTAATTGTGTTCTACATTCACTTTTAGATTTTAACCAAGTAGTTTGTATGTACTTGATTTTATTAAGTAATGCTAAAACAGAAACAAGCCGTCTGGAAAAAGTCAGCAATGTTTTCACTTATTGTCAATATTGAAAAGATATTATTAATCCTGATTCATTTTGGGTATATTGGGTTATTTTAGGGGCAAATAGCTGGTATTTTCAACAGCAGTGATTTTATAATGTCCCACATGTTAATGTCCCTTTTGCTGAAGTATCTCAGTACATTAGTTGTGTTCACCTATTTGCCATGATGCTTTGTCGCCATCATGTGGTGCAAAGGTCAACAACATGATGTGAGTCTGAATGAATGCCAAGTTATATTCACTGTGGGTCACCTACATTTTGGTAATCAGTGCTGGAAAGTAACTCAAGAACTTAAGTACAAAAAGTGATGAGTATTTTCAATTTATGGTACTTTACATTTTTTACATTTCAGAGGAACATGTACTTTTTAGTCCACTACAGTTAGTACTTAACAGCCATAGCTATTAGTTACTTTGATTTACATAAAACATTATGAATAGTTTATAAATAAATATTTTTCATTATTATAGATGAAAAGCTTTACGTCATGTGACATAATTATTTTAGAGTAAAAAACAAAACAAAAAAAACACTAGAAGGGACTATTATGCTTAATGGGTACTTTTACTTTAGATAGGCCTATTTTAAAGGTCCAGTGTGTAATATTTCCGAGGATCTATTGACAGAAATGGATGAAGAATAATAATAATAAAAATAATAATGCATTACATTTTTATAGCGCTTTATCATGGAAACTCAAAGCGCTTCACAGTGAAGTGTGTGTGTGTTTGTGGGGGGTGTGGGTGTATAAAGACCTAACGTAATGAACCATTATGTTTTTATTACATTTAAATGAGCCATTTCTATTTACATACGCAGGTCATACATGCCTTACATGTAAGTCGCCTTGTTGCGCCACCATGTTTCTACATTAGCCCAAATGGACAAATGCTCTACAGAGTACATTTTAGACGCTAATCACTACGTTCAATACGATACAGCAGGGGTCTGCAAAATAGGTTTTGCATCGCAGCATTTTTCTTACCCATTAGATGGTGGATCAAAATATAAGGCATAATAGAAGGTTGTGAGTTTGATCCCAAGTTGGGATTTTTTCCCCCTCTTTAAGAAATTGTTTCACATGCTCACACTACAGGATGTGCTGCAGTGTGTATGTTCCGTGAACAATATTTGAGAGAAATAGGCCTTTTGTTCAGCTCATGATGAATGGGGGCAAAATGAACTGTTGCGTTTATAATATCTGTACACATCACCTACAGGAAGAGCAGGGTGTGTGTTTAATTTCACAATGCATATGCGAAACAAAAGATCTTGAAAAAAGCATAAATTTTGCCAGAGAGACCTAAGTTGGATAAAACTTACCAGACCTGTCTGTGCATTTACAGACGTTTTTTTGTGTAGATTTTATCCAGATAATTAGATTAGTTTTAAATAGTTAAAACACACCGACGTTGACAGGCCATCTTCTCTCAAGTTTGAGTGATGCATCACATATTGCCTCCATCTGGATAATTAAATTACATTATTGTAGGCTACATGAAGCCTACCTGAATTTTGCTGATAATCTTATCAATAGGGTCGTATTCATTCAAGTAAATTGATAAAAAAAAAATTGAGTTTCAGTTTCTATTTAGCCGTCTTCTCTCTTTTTCTTTTAGGCCTATTTATACTGCACGTTTTATTTGTGTGTTTGGTGGATGCATAGAGACACCTGAACAAAAATGTTCAATATTTTGTTTACTATATGTACCCGCAGCCAAAGTGCGCATTTCCTGTGCTGCCCCGTCTCCCCCGCCATTGTTCTGGCATGAAGTTAAGTTATACAGCCTGCCGGAGGGCACTAGAGACGTGGCGCCTGGCTAAATGTATAGTCACAAGCATTTGGCCAGAATACAACAGGAACAAGAGAAATAAAACATACTTACACTTGTTTCTTGTCCAGAAGAAAAACAGAGATCCGAAGTGTGAAGAGTTATGCTGCGTTACAGGCAACTTGGAAATGGGAAATTTCCAACCTCCAACCAGGGGCGTTTCCAGGCTTTTGAAACATTTGGAGCTTAGCCCAGCCCAGAAATCTTTTCTGTTTTTTTTAAATACCACAGTGTAAAAACACTCAATTACAAAACAAAACTCATACTTTCAAATTTAAGGGTAACTTTAAAGTAGTTTTTGGAAGGAGGAAAAATATAGTGTCACTGGATTGAAAGATATCACTCGGACCTCTGGCCACAGCTGGCTGGATTCCCATTAGACTGGGTGCAAATACAAATATATTATCTGAAAAGTGTAGCCTAATTAAAGTATTAAATGTAAAAATCACAATGACAATACTTCATATTTTACAAGATAATCCATCCATCCATTGCCAACCGCTTATCCTGCGCACAGGGTCGAGGGGGGCTGGAGCCAGTCAAGGCCGACATAGGCAGGAGGCAGGGTACACCCTGGACAGGTCGCCAGTCCATCGCAGGGCATTTTACAAGATAATTAACTGTTTTAAATACATAATCTTACCCAGCAAATTAATCACAATAGATAAATATAGTGCGATAAATAGTATCAAATTTTCCCCTGAAATGTAGAAGTAAAGTTCAATCCAACACAAATACTTATTTAAAGTACTTCAACATTATACTTAAGTACAGTACTGATGTGTACCACTCAGCAGTCCCACAAACCTCCAGCTACTGAGATAAAAAGATTCCTTATGATTTAAATGCACTTGTTTCTTTTCATTCTATGCTAACCCCGATTTAATGACTCCCATTTATGTCAGAGTATTGTTCAGGACTGTCAGTAGAGTTAGCAGCGACAAGGACCAAAGTAATTAAAATTTCAAGTTTGGGGATAAAAAACAACTTAAATCTGATCCAAGGACAAAAAAAAAAAATCTTCAAAGTGCTTAAAGATATCATGGTTTGATGCCCAGCCTTTAAGGATGCAATCACTCATTCATGTTGTAGAAAAGCTGCATAAGAAGCCCTGTAGGTGCTCCTTTCAGACGGTTAAACAAAATGAGGAGCACTGGGAACGTTTCCTGCCACAGCGGTGTCTGTGGTATACAGAAGAAACAAATAGCTCCAGCCACTGTGGTGATTTACAAAAGTTAAAAGCCTTCAGCGTTAAAATGCCTCTTTTATTGTGTGTGGGGAGATAACTT
>NC_060150.1:53313137-53313791 GCF_021292245.1 Micropterus dolomieu | reverse complement strand
TGGATTGAAAGATATCACTCGGACCTCTGGCCACAGCTGGCTGGATTCCCATTAGACTGGGTGCAAATACAAATATATTATCTGAAAAGTGTAGCCTACTTAAAGTATTAAATGTAAAAATCACAATAATAATACTTCATATTTTACAAGATAATCCATCCATCCATTGCCAACCGCTTATCCTGCGCACAGGGTCGAGGGGGGCTGGAGCCAGTCAAGGCCGACATAGGCAGGAGGCAGGGTACACCCTGGACAGGTCGCCAGTCCATCGCAGGGCATTTTACAAGATAATTAACTGTTTTAAATACATAATCTTACCCAGCAAATTAATCACAATAGATAAATATAGTGCGATAAATAGTATCAAATTTTCCCCTGAAATGTAGAAGTAAAGTTCAATCCAACACAAATACTTATTTAAAGTACTTCAACATTATACTTAAGTACAGTACTGATGTGTACCACTCCGTCTCAAAATCTCTGTGCACGTCCCTGTAGATCTGTTAGAACGTGAGCTCAGATCCACAGCAGTCCCACGAACCTCCAGCTACTGAGATAAAAAGATTCCTTATGATTTAAATGCACTTGTTTCTTTTCATTCTATGCTAACCCCGATTTAATGACTCCCATTTATGTCAGAGTATTGTTCAGGAC
>NC_060150.1:53294101-53313117 GCF_021292245.1 Micropterus dolomieu | reverse complement strand
GTCAGTAGAGTTAGCAGCGACAAGGACCAAAGTAATTAAAATTTCAAGTTTGGGGATAAAAAACAACTTAAATCTGATCCAAGGACAAAAAAAAAAAATCTTCAAAGTGCTTAAAGATATCATGGTTTGATGCCCAGCCTTTAAGGATGCAATCACTCATTCATGTTGTAGAAAAGCTGCATAAGAAGCCCTGTAGGTGCTCCTTTCAGACGGTTAAACAAAATGAGGAGCATTGGGAACGTTTCCTGCCACAGCGGTGTCTGTGGTATACAGAAGAAACAAATAGCTCCAGCCACTGTGGTGATTTACAAAAGTTAAAAGCCTTCAGCGTTAAAATGCCTCTTTTATTGTGTGTGGGGAGATAACTTTTAATTTTCACTCAATTAATTAATTTTGTCATTAAACCAAATACTGGAAAATGAAAGAGAAAGGAAAAAAATTACACTATATTTGCTATTCATTCACTGTACTGCTAATCTAGTATACCATGCCGACGAACCGGTGCAACGTAAATGATTTATTTATATAATTGTTTTTAAAAAATGGGACAACAATCGGCCCATAGAGCACAAACAGCGGGCCACTGGGTAATTTTCTATACTGACATTGGGCTGGCCCAATCACATTTCTTACTATGAGGAGGGGGTGGTGATGGCGCACCATTGTGTCCCTGAGCAAGACACTTAACCCCTTGTTGCTCCAGAGGCGTGCGACTTCTGACATGTATAGCAATTGTAAGTCAGGTAAAAGCATCAGCTAAAATGAATAAATGTAAATGCACTACTTTACGTAATGCAGGCACAGGCACTTGAAGGAGTAAAGGAGACCTGTAGCCACAGCCAGGCAGATGAATAGGCTTGGGTGGCTTGGAAAGTGAGCAGGAGGAGAGTGGAGGTGAAGCGGTAAGCATGAGTAGCTCAACCTGTAGGGAGGGAGGGTCATTTACACTGGGGACATGTAGCCACCACTTTTTGAAAGCATTTGTTCTGAAAAATATCTTGCACGAAGAAATGTTAATTTACAAATAATAATACTATGAGAAAGGTTTATTTGCACAATAAGCCTGCAATGCAATATAAATATAGAAGGAACCTCTGCGTTGTCCAAAAAACATGGGCTAAAAACAATAATAAGCTACTGATTACTGCATTATATTCTCATGACGTTGTACCCTATACTTCTGCTACTGTCTAATTAAAGCTTGGCTCAGCGTTTATTCTCTTCTATCTGTATGTCAATCATTTAATAACAGTGTGTTTATCTGTTCCACAACAAATCTTACTCCCAAATAAAGATCTTTTATATTCCATAATTTAACCGAACCTTTCCTTCCTCACTGTGATTAACAGTGTACTGCACACAAATGTCACTATAGTCACAATAATAATAATCTTTATTTATTGAGCACTTTTCAAAACAATGTTACAAAGTGCTTACTTACTTACTGTACAATATAAGAACACACTAAATTACCCTACAATAAACACTGAGACTGACCGGAAAGAAATCTAAAATCTTACCAAACTATTCTGCCTGAAATCAAAGAAAATTAGCTAGAAGAAGAAATTTACAAATTTTTCAAAACACATTATTCATAATTTTGTTGGTGAGAAAAAAATGTATCAATAAAATATCCACGTGCACTTTTAACCTTTACTGTGCACTGTTCACATCTGTTTGTGCTGTTAACTGTGTTTCCTGGCGCTTCCTCTTTTTTAACCTCATAGCAGAAGTGTAGAAGGGAGTAATTTTCTGTATCTCCATCCTCAGCCTGCAAGTCAGAGTGAAGAGGTGGTTTTACTGTGAGAAACACAAAACACTTCCTCCACAAAGCGAAGGACCTTTCTGAGGATTAAGCAACAGTACACAATGTGCATTAAAAAAAAACCACTTTGAATTACAATATCTATGAAAGAAGAGAAAAACTATACATTAAAGTATTAGTTTTGGTTTTCACCACATGTCCTGTCTGGTTCAGTCTCTTACATATATTGTGAGGCATCATTTGATGTAAGCAATAAAACTGAAAACTCACCATGTTATAAATTAAGTTGGGTCAACCAGAGTTTACGAGACATTACATCATGTTCAAATAAGGAAATTAGCAAGTGCAAATTATAACTCTACTTATACAATCACAGGTCCTTTTTTGGAGTGCAATCTCTCCTGAAACTTTGTAAAAAATCTTGTTTCCCAAAAAAGTTAATAAAGCATTAAGCATTGTGGAAGCCAAGAGTGGTTGTGGCTGTCATCTAGAGATCTTTACATTTTTCTATATGCACCCAGCCACAGTCCTAGTTCACACATAAAAAGAGACAAAATAAGTATTCAAAACTTGATGGACACTATTGTCCCAAAATGCATTGCATAAAGAAACTGGAGGCTCGAGCCACATCTACAAAAATAATTAAACCCCCCAAAAACCCTAATGAAAACGATGAAAATAAACCTACGGTGCATTTAACTGAAAAGTTAAGTACAATATTGACTAGTTTGAACACTAATTGCAAGGTATAGTAGGAATAGTGCAAATGTTTTCTAGTCTGCATTCTGATCTGGCTGATCAGTCTATTTTCTTCCGTCATTTGTGTGTAAACACACCTACCCACTCATAACCTGCTTAGAATTTGTAGTCACAACTTATGAGAGTAACAGACAGCAAAGTGAATTCGCATATCTACGGTGAAGAAAAATATTATGCTGTGGTTTGGATACAGTTTGACATTGTGACTCTGGGTTGACTATGTAGTTTGTTAACTTTTCTGTAAGCTAAGCAATCACATCTCTGTTCAAACAGTAAGTGTGGGGAGGAAGCACAGGTACTGCAGCAATATAATATTGTCCTGTTTTTCAAACTAAAAACCCACTTATGTTGATGTTCAAGCTCATCTTAATTAGGCTACATTTAATCAGGCACCGCCATCGCCCGAGTAGGCTATATCTGCTGTAGGTTTATCAAGTGTAACACACAAAGCTGTTGTGGTGGCAGCCCGGCTGACGGTGAGTGTCCTGTTTATTTCTCCTTTTTTTTTTGCTTGTGATTCTCATTTTAACCTGGTGTTTTCGCCTGCCTGTTTGTGTCTCCTCCTTTCCCCCTGTGTGCTCTCCCTCTCTCTCCCTCCGCTCCTGAGCCCAGCCAGCCACCCGTACCTGCATCTCGTCAGCCACATCCTCTGCCTGCCACACCTGCCAGCAATCAACCTCATCCCTGCCTGCATATCAACCCCGGTTCTCCACTCCATTGCTGCTTGATCGTCGTTGCTCCAAACCTGGTGCCACCTCATTGCTCTAGCCCACTTTGTTTTTCCTACTTTCTCTCTGTTCAATAAAACCTGTTCATCCCAAGTGTTGCGTTTGGGTCCACTCTGTCCCCACATCATAAGACAAAGCTACACTAATAAAATCAATATCTGACTGTTTTGGTTTTAAAACAAAAATCAATGTCTGTTTTTTTTTTTTGTATTCTGTTTGTGTTTTTCCATTTCAAAACAGAAAAACAAAAAATGACCTTTTTATTTATTTGGTTTTCAAACGAAATAATCAAAGAACGAACCATACACGGATTAATCAGCAAGAGTCACTTGTCTTGTTCAGTTTCGCTCTCAACAACTCAGAAAAATTGACCTAACTTAGACGAGTGTTCCCAACAAAGAAGGCTCATCAGTTTATCCATGCCTTTGTTTTTCCTTTTACAGGTATGGAACAACCGGTATGTTCAATCTGGCTGTAAGGATCCCGGACAACCAAAACCAAAAAAAGAAACATCTCCTTCAGCGAGTCTTTAAAAGTGATCCAGGAAGATCAACAAGAAGGTGAAGATTAAGATCAACAATGATGAGGTGACATCGGCAACAGGGTGGTCGCAGCCAAAGTTTTGAAATGAGCCAATAGACGACCTGAGTCACAAGTTGTAGACCACTTGGACCACCTATTCAACATTATTAATGCTAATAATCACGATTTGTTGCTTTTCTATGTTTATGCCTCGCCATGTGTTGAAAAATGTTTAAGCAACACACATAGTGAGAGCATTCTCCAAAGGATAAATCACATCTGTCAATGGGATAATTATGCTGTTGGGTTTTCTACAATATTCAGACCCCACAGTGGTTTGATCAATACTGACGAACACTGTAGTGGAGCCCTTCAATCGGGACTTCAGCTGGTCTAGAGAATATATTCCATTGTGGAACAGGTGATGTTGTTTCCTCCACACAAACTGATGATAGCAATGGAAATTATTTTACTACAGATGAAGGTGTGTCCTCCTCCCAAAGGGGGCTTGATATTGTTAATGGAAACTATGGTTCTAATACAGATGAAAGCGTCTTCTATGAGTCTGTGGTGGCCAGTGCTATCCTGTTTTCTGTTGCATGCTGGGGCAGCAGGTTGAGGGTAGCAGATGCTAACAGACTCAACAAACCACAAGGCCAGTGACTTTGTGGGGGTGGAGCTGGACTCTCTGCTGTTGGTGTCAGACAGGAGGATGCTGTCCAAACTACATGTCATCTTGGACAATGTCTCCCACCCACTCCATGACGTGCTGCTCGTACACAACAGCACTTTGAGTGCAAGACTTATTCCCCCAAAATGCACCACAGAGCGTCACAGGAAGTCATTCCTGCCTGTGGTCATCAAACTTTATAACTCCTCCCTCTAAGTGTCTGACACACGGTTTTAAACTGGGCATTATTATCTGTTCTGTGCAATAGTACCTGTTTAAATACTTAATGAGCAACACTCTCTGCTGCAATTCTGCTTCTACTATTTATTCATTATTACTGTTCACCATAACAATTCTTTTTATGTAAATATTGTACAAATCCACAATCCTTTATATTCCTTGTATTTTATATATGTATTTTATATATATATATATATATATATATATATATATATATATATGATATTTCTATACTTCTTTATATACTGACTTTCTATCTTTATTCATATTCCTTTTGCCTTGATGTGCAATGTGTGCAACTGTGACACAGAATTTCCCCTCGTCGATCAATAAAGTATTTCTGATTCTGATATACTGCAGGTAAAACACTGACTATGGATAGGACTATCTCTTTAAATATTTAGTAAGAACTCATCCTACACAAGAAGTTGTTTGTGGAGTGCAACCTGTTTTACTTTTTATCTCAACTTAGTAAACAGTTACGCTATAACTAGTCTTAACAACAGCTGGTACAGCCAGCTCCTGCTGTCAGAGTTACCTCACAGCACAAGTGCAGGAGGCAGTAACATGACTCTGTATTTCCTTCTGTATTTCTGCTGAAATATCCATCTTCAATCTGCAAGTCAGGATGAAGGGGCCGATTTGGCAATACTGTCCAAAGCAAGTTCATCAGAAACAAAGCAAAAAATCTCAAAAGGCCTTTCAAGAACAGAAGAAAAAGCAACTGAGTTTTTAGTCTCTTTTCTCTCATTATTTTGGTTTGATGGTGTATTTCATGTCTGGTTCAGTCTCAGCGCTCTCATTATCCTTGCTTCCAGCAGCAGCAGACAACAGCTCTGATAAACCCGCTGTCCTCTACCTGCCCAGCACCAAACAGCAGACACACACAGTTAGACACTAGCTCTCGAAGAAAGAGTCAGATATTTGTTCTCCGTATATGCTAGAGACCAACAAAGAGCTAAAAGAAGAGTGAACACTGAACTTACATTCATCAGGTGGAAACAAACGCAACTCCAAATGTTCATCCATCGTCAACCGCTTATCCTGCGTACAGGGTCGCGGGGGGGCTGGAGCCAATCCCAGCTGGCAACGGCCAAAAGGCGGGGTACACCCTGGACAGGTCGCCAGTCCATCGCAGGGCCACACATAGACAAACAACCACTCATGCTCACACCTAAGGGCAATTTAGGGTCACCAATTAACCTAGTCTGCATGTCTTTGGATGGTGGGAAGAAGCTGGAGCACCCGGAGAGAACCCCCGCAGACACGGGGAGAACATGTAAACTCCACACAGAAAGGCCGGGGTTTGAACCCACAACCGCACCACCGTGCCGCCCCAACTCAAAATGTATTCTGGTTAATTATTTGCTAATTAGCCATAACGAGGGAAGTGATTATTTGCTCAAATTAAAGGCAGTCGGACTCGACAGTGATCTTAACTGCTTACCAAAGAACCAGCAGTCCAGCTCTTTCCCATTTTAGATGTGTTGTTTGTGTTTTAGCAGATTCAAGCTAACACTGATGCTCGTCTTTCTGCCACTCAGTGAGCGTAACTGCGTTCTGTGACGTCATGCACATGCCCTATATTGTGAAACACGATTTATTGTCTCTTACTTAAAGGAATAATCCCCCATTTTGATAAATAGTGAAAACTCTTCATAATAACCCCCATGACCAGCCTGTTCTCATCTCAGGGCGTCCGATACCAACGCTTTCAGAAAAAGTGACAAAACATAGTTATGTCCTCTCTATGAGACGCTCCCGGAAGCGTCTCTATATGAGACGGTCTGGCGCGTCCCGTACGTGCAAAATGTGGGGGTACGTGCAAAAAGTTTTTTTTATAGACCAAATTACTTTACAGAAAAAAAACGCCCTTCCTTAAGTATTGTATCAGCCAATCAAAGACCTCCAAAGGGCTGTGTGTCAATATAAATGATTCGGTCTTTGTTCAACTTCCTAAATCAAACAGCAGAATATTTTTCTCCTGTTCTTTCTTCTACATAACTTAGAGACATGTTCAAATAAGGGCATGTGGGTTTGTCCGTGTCAGGCTGTCCTCTATAAAAATGTAACTCACTTCTAACTGTATTCACTGAGACAGCACCTTGCACTGAGAAGGAAACAGAGTAAACTGCATCTGATAGACGTCTTTCTCCACCAAAGTAGGTACACAATTTTTACTTTTATTAGTGAAGTTCTGTCACTACCTGGAAGATAGTCAGAGAGTTGAGTGCTAGGTGCTCTGTACACGATTTTCTCAGTTAGCTGCCCAACTTAATCAAAACAAGTTAGTATTTTCCAAAGTTATTGTCCTATAGTACAAGATTCTGTTGGTACACTGCTCAAATAAAGGGAACACTTACATCACACATCAGATCTCGATGAACAAAACATTGTATAATTTGTTGTGAACAAAATGACAAAAATCACCTGTAAGAGCCATTATGGCATATATGGTATTTGCAAAAGTGTTGTTAAACACCTGCAGAAGTTCTTTTTGTTTTTGATATTGTGTTTTTGTACCTGTTGAATGGGTGGGTTAGTAATTTCGCAGGTTCTTCCCACAAGCCATCGACCTGATGAACAGCTGATTTCTGACTCACAGTGTCAGGAACAATTCTAGTACAATAACTCAATAACTCTGCCTCTAATGAGCCACTTGTTTACTGGCTAACACTTATAATTTATTCACCATTCTCTATTTCAGTGCTGTTCATACTGATATATTGTCATATTGTAGATACTGTATACCATTCCACCTAACACAAGTCATAACTCCTGCAAAAAATACTTTATTTATTTATTCCAGCATCCTTTCCACTATGCTTCATTGCACTGTGTACATGTGTACATTAATATGTACCTGTAAATCACATCCACCTCCGACATGTACATACTCCTGCATCCTTTGCACTCTGCTCACTGCACTATTTGTCAATATATCTATATTGTTTTTGTTCATAGTGTGTATATTTGGGTTGTCTATACTGAAGTCTGTGTCTGATTTTATTTTATTTTTATTGTTGTGATTTTCTATTTTTGTATGAATAAGCACATCGTGAGCAATGTACAAATTCCTCGTATGTGTACACATAACTGGCAATAAAACAGATTCTGAGTCTGAATTTTGTCCCCCAACTGCTCCATTGGAAGCACATTAAGAAGGGATCTTTTAATGGCCAGTATAAACAGCAGGATTGCACCTGACTATTTGAAAGACAGATATGTGTGTGTAATATGTGTAAAATATGTGAATATATCCTTTAAAATGAGATTCAAATTTTTACTTCTATTATTGGTGTTGTGTCTTTTCTGT
The DNA here is from genome assembly GCF_021292245.1 of Micropterus dolomieu. NCBI lineage: Eukaryota > Metazoa > Chordata > Actinopteri > Centrarchiformes > Centrarchidae > Micropterus > Micropterus dolomieu. The sequence continues at coordinate 53,305,117 of NC_060150.1, read as the reverse complement.
TTTTAGATCCGGTTGGCAGCAGCAGTGAGGGTAAGCATTCTCAATCAGGGCACCTCAAAAACATTTTAAATCTTGCTCCTTCATAGACAGCGGCAGCTATAGTGAGTTTGGATTGACAGCAGTTACAATGGCTTCCTACAGCATCACAAACAACTCAGAACTTCAAAAACTACCACTGCAGAATAGTACACCTTTACTATGTTGATATGTATAAATGTTAAAATGCTAACTTGCGAGTTAATGTGTTAACCTTGCATGTTAGTATACAAATATTAGTATTTAGTTCAAAACACAACTGAGCATCTGAAGTCAGACAAAAAGGGAAAATTTAAACACTTTAATATTTGTGTCTGTGTTGATTTGGACTCAATGTACCAAATCCAGCCTGTCCTCCACAGAAAAACTACCAAATTGGTAATTTTTGGAAGGACGTTATTGCTACACCGATTTTCATTTATTGTGGCAGCAACCCTTAGTGGCATAACAACAGTAGCAAAGGAGGAAGCAGGATGACATATCATAAATAGCAAGTCATTAGAAGGTGGAGTGAAGTAATAGGTCAAACCCAGGACCTTGACACAGGAGAACAGTGTTCAAGTCCCATGTTAAGTAAATAGTCAGTTAATTTTGAGTTTTAAGTTGTGTTACTGACTTCTGTCATGTAAGCAAGTAGTTTAAAATTGTATATTACTATAATATAATAATATAGCCTATAACATTAAATATAAAGAAAATAATAATATTATTAATGTTTATTTTTTATAGATTACAAGCTTTGTTTGGATTGTCTACCTACAGATAGTTTAGGCTATTTGTAACAATTCAACAGCTAATAAGTTGAGAATCAACAATTCAGTTGTTTCACAACAGTTTTCTATTATTACACCGCTCTTGTTAAGGTTTGACTAGGGTTAATGTTAGTGTATTTATTAGAATTTCAGCTAATGTGGCCTACTTCTTTCTACTAGTATAATAGTTATTCCAGTTGGATAAAACAAGTTTTATTTTTGTGGGTTGGTTGGAAACTCAATTATTTGCTCAACCCCTCCTCAGGAATATAATTTCCATGACACTACTCAGTGTTGGGTTATGATACCAGGCTTAAGACTCACAGCAAACAAAGACCACATAATGTCACAAATGTTTTAAGTCAATTAATGTCCAGCAAAAATAAGTAATCCCACTTATGTCCTGAAATGGCTGGTTGCTGTGTTGTTGCTCACTGAAATCAATAACAGCTGCTGACTATTTGGTCAGACTGTGAATCTAATGAAATATGTTAACACAGCCGGAGAACAATTTCTGAACAGTGAGTATGGATTACAGTTTGTAAAAGTTTGACTTTTAAATGTGTTGCTATATTTCTCAAGAATGAGCAAACTATTTGACACATTTTTCCTCATTACTGTAGCCTCGCTCAATGTTTTTAGAGCACATCATAATGTGTAAGATATAGTGTAAATACTATACAGGCAGCATGTGGTGAACACTGTGTTTAACAACAACCTGTTGCAGATAATATATTTTGAAATTGTAATGTATTTAGTGTTGTTATTATTCTTATCCCTGATTCTAATCCTCTCTGCTGGTGCTGTTTGTCTATCACTCTCAGATGGCTGTCCTGTGCTGGATGGCTGTAACGCTGGGTTTGTTCCTGTCTGCTGGAAACAGTTTGGCTGATGTGGACCAGAACGAACTTGCAGGAATTGTAAAAGAAATCTTGAACAAGTGAGTTTCACTTCAGTTGAAATTCCTTCAAATAAAGTATACATTATCAAGAGTTTGCTATCTTTTGAAAATGACAAGAATGAGAATTACCAAAAAACACACTATTCTATGAGACACGTTTTAATAAACATAAATCATAAAGTAACATTTGTATTTCAAACAAATGGCAACTTATTAGTACATTTTAACAAAACTCCCTTCACCCTCATGCATCATGGGAATTCTGAGGGATGGACGTAGGCTGCATGTGTGCAACTTCCATTGGAAGCCTCTCAGAAGCATTTCAGCAGTGGAGCTTGTAGCCTGCCCCGCGTTAATGACTTGTTCTTATTTGTCCTTTTTGTGCTTCTACTACATTCTTCAAAGCTCTCTGTGGATCGCTTTAGTTTCTCGTCTTGACGGGTGCATCTAGCAACCACCACAGGTAGCACTTCAGAATAAGAGCGTTTTACCTTCCGGACTTAGATTTTGTTGATTTGGTGATTAGTGCTTGCTTTTTGTGCTTCTACTATGATTAAGTAGGCTACGTAGTAAAAATCTTTCTTTTTTGTCTGATTTAATTGTATTTATTGTTGATATACGATCGAAAATCTGTAACGGGTATTTTATTTTTAAATGTGCTGAGAGTCTAGCTCTTCCCCCACTTAGGCCCAATCCCAATGTCCCGCCTAAACCCAAATCCCTGAACCCTCAGAGACTTTACTGACGTCACTTGGAAAGTGATTAGTTTAAGAGGCTGCAAGGGCTCTTAATGCTGTAAACAGGAACGGGACAGCCCTTTTCCACTTTATCACCTTGACGATGCTGAAACAGGTTGCATACTTTTTTTTATTTAATGTTTTTACCTGATTTTAAGTCCTGCAGGCTCTGGCCCTACAGAGTGGAGGAGAGGTAAATGTCAATACACTATTGCTGGTCAAACAGCATCATTACGCAAAAACTAAAATAAATAGTTGAATAAACTAAGTGTGTAATAAGGTGACTGCATTCCTCTGACTTAAGTTAAGAAAACTTTTAACAATTTTAACATGAGCGTGTTGATGCTTGTTTGTTTACTGTTTTCTTCTTCTTCTCTTATAACGTGGAATTGCTGTGAAATTTTTTCCCCCGGTAACCCCTGTGTTTCACGTCATAGCGCTATGAACTTTGGGCAATTCCCTCAGCCAAAGTCTGCAGAAATGCGGACTTACAAAAAGTGTCTATAAAGGGCTCAAAATGTCCGTGAGAGAACCCTCGTGGACTTGACGATTTGACCGTGGGACAGCCCTAAGCCCTCACGGCCTCAAAGTCTGTGAGTCTGTGAGTGTGGACATTGGGATTGGGCCCCAATGTCCACACAAGTTTGTGAGGGCTTTAGCTCGATTTATACTCCTGCGTAGAGTCTACATGAGTAGCTACGTTAGTAGCTACGCCGTAGGCTACGCAGGTAGCCAGGCATTTATACCTGTGCGTCCGTTTGTCCGTCAATCTGCAATTACACCCCCAAACACTAGTCAGCAGTAGCGCTACAGCGTCCACTGTGTTGAATTTTGCCCGGCCGATTTCGCTTGGGTTGTGATGTGTCCACCCAGTGATTTCTGAACAGCTGTTTTGAAGGAGCTGAGGTTCCTGATTTCTGAAACCATTCACCTCTGGCTACCAAGCTAATATGCTACTCTGCGTTGCTAGCATGGAGGTAGCTAATCGGCTAAACCCCCCAGAAGCAAGTCAAAGTTGGTGGTTGGTAGCCGGTGGCCATATCATTACCCATTTGTGTTTCATGGCTGTTTTAAAATATTGTTGATGGTTCACATTGCAATAAATTCCATATATATTTGCACTGCATCTGTCTCTACTACTGACTGAACTCTTGCTTAGAGAGATACATGTAGGGTAAATAGATAAGTGAAAATACTCAAATGGTTCAGGTTTCACATAAAATGTTGCCAATTATGCAGTATATTTCTTTGTGTGCAGAAGTATTGTCACTTTCTACCTTAGACTTAAAGACAAAATAAGGACCCATACACTCAGTACCAGAGCCTGAAGTTTGAAGAGTGCCTTGTCTGCTGCTCTGTCTAGTTGAAACATAAAAGGAGTACACATCCAAACCAACCTGTGTGTAAGTGCTGAAACAAAGAATGACCTGCATACCGAGTAATTATGAGTCCAAATAGGGGGTATCATAAATTGTAACTTTGCAAACTCTGAGGCGGTTGAAAGCACCTGTGTTAAATAGGTATGCCTACGTGTTAGCCACTCAAAACCTTCTCAGAGCTCGCAATAAAGTACACCTCCTTGTGGGTTTCAAAAATTCAGTGTGCAGATAATTCTTTGTTTTCCACATAGTGTAACTTCTCAGTGTATGTCACATTTGTCTCTTAAAGAAATGTTATATGCTGGTGTTTTTGGACATCAGCTTTTCATTTTGAACTTTCTAGCATATAAGCAAAATGTTAACTTATACATCAATATTAAAAGGTTACAAATGTAACAGTTGTTTTGTATGACTAGAAATAAATTGTTTTAACAGTAATTATAATGATAGAACCTAGTGTCATAATTTCAATTCAGTAGTGTGCATATATTGTGGAGTAAAAGGAAAAACAAAAGGTTAAGCAAAGCAGCAAGGTACACGAGCTGGAAGCTGGGACTTTTATATCGGGTAGAGGTGGACACAGGTGCTCCACATCTGGATCGATTCTGCAATCTGCTCCCCTGGCACCTCAAAATACAAAATTATTGACAATGCACACGAAATACACGAAATCCCAAATACCATAAACCTACTGTACTCTGAGATCATCTCAGCATGATGACCTCTACAGCATGTAACAGTTAGGATAGCATGTATGACCTCTGTGGTATGTCACCTGTCTAACTGAATGTTTCGGAGCTCGTCAGGTTTATAGTAACAGCTGATTTACACCACAGTTGCATTTAGGCCAGTAGCCAAGGACAGTAGTGTAGAATCGTCATCGCATGTGGACAAACATTGCATGCTCTGTCTTGTGGCAAATCCAAAGTACACATTGACACAACAACACATTGATCATATAATGGATTTAAAATCACCATTCGATAAATAAGTAAACTAAATAAATGAAACAACAAAATTTGTCCCTCTTAAATTGTGAGAACAGAACAACATGCATGAAAATGTGTTCATACAGTTTTCTTTCACTGTTACCTTTTTAGGTGTATTTTTCCATTTTATGCTAACAACTATGCAACTTGGTTACAGGTCAACATACAGGAGCAAAATAACAGCAAATGCATCCACTTCATTTTTAAATACTACTACACTCTTTAGAACAACAAATTCAACATACCTGCATTTATGACAAAGGACAGTAGTGTAGAATCGTCATCTCATGTGGACAAACAGCAGCAACAACCTGTCTGGAAAAACAGCACCATGTTAAAGTTAGCAAGCTACCCTGGAGAGAACACAAAATGAATGGTTAACTTCATTTAAAGATGGCGAATTGAATCTAATATTCAACAAAATAAGGCTAGCTCAACCTTTTATGTGATTTTCAACTTCATAGTTATCATTGTTTAGTCCACGGATATTCACACCTTACCTAATAGTAAATTCTCCATTGACAGCAACCCATTCTAGCATTTTTCAGAGAAACACAGAGAGCTGTTAGCTATTGGATGTGCACACAGTGGATATTTACAAGCACAGACCAAGTAAAGCCACAGTGAACACACCACTGCAGATGTCATTCGTTAGCTACAACGTTGGTTTCATTCTGATAGGCAACTTCGTCAACAGTCCCCTGCTACTTTCTGGGAAGAGATATAGAGATAAGTTTCAGCTGCCGCACCACCAGACTGCTGAGCAGTTTTCCCCCCAAGCTATCACAGGGGTGTAGGAGTGTATTTGAATCTTGGGGGGGGCACTGAAATGCTAGGGGAGTTCGGGGGCATGCCTCCCCGATTTTATTTTAAATAAAGCACTTAAATGCTCATTTCTAATGACTTTTGAAAACAGATTGTACTTATTAGTGTGGCTGAAAGAGGGTCTTTGCAGTGAGAAGATATGGAGAATAGGGGGAGAGGGGATGAAGATTCGGGTACACAGTCAGAGAGAGAGTGTAATATACTAGAACAAAACTCCACTGACTACCTACCATAAAAACCATGGAACAGCTGCTAGTTAATGTAGCTAGCCACAGTACAAATGTATTTAGTTATCCTAATGTTTCAATTGATGTAAGCTGTCTGTGATATTCCCTGTGTCTCACTTGGCATTGACTCTCCCTGCAAAAAATGTTTGTGAACACAGAACTGTCTTCAATGCAAACTCTGATGACATGCTATTGACCTAACAAAGTCTTTTTACTACGTGAGTTTTAGAATGTCTAGTAGCTATCCATACAACTTACAAGCTTGTTCTCCTCAGTTTTTTCTACTACTCCTGTGACCTCTGTCCTCTTCCTTTTAAAATACTGTAGGATGCTCGTCTCTGTGTGAACATTTTGACCACTTTCAAATTGTTGATGGACACGTAGTCTAAGAAAGTTTTTAAGGTCAAGGATGGTCACAAACAGAGGCAAAAAAGTGGCCCAGGAGTTTGTCCCTGCTCAGCCCACTCTCCAGACAAAGCATTTGTCGGGGCCTCTGGATCTTTAGAGACCTTTACTCCAATTACTCCCATAAAAAGTAAAAGTAAAATGACAAACCTACTCAAGTAAAAGTAAAATATATTTAATAATATAATTAATCTGCTGTTCATCAGTTTAGAAACAGCTGCTGTGCAACATGTTATTTCTAGGGAATGCAATCTGCTATCTGTAATTTAGTTATTTCTGATTAATATAATTATTTTCCTTTTTAAATCTCCATGAATATATTGATAAGATAATTTTAAAATATCACGCTTGCTGCCCAGTCACTATTTGCAGTAACACAGGCAGCCAATACAATAATATTATTCCTAAAGCATCTATGAACCTAATGTTCACAATGCAAACAATTATTGTGGCAGTAAAACGGGAGCAGCTCGTTGTTGAAGCAGGGTAAGCCTTCATACAGAGGAAGCTGTGCGTCATTCGTAAAGCCCAACAGGATGGTTTTATCCACCCATATTTTCTCTCTCTCTCTGTGCATCTCAGAATTTTTTGTTTGCTGAATAAATAACAGTTGGTAGCTGCTGATCCAAAGCCAAGATTAGTTTCACTGGCGACATTTTGTTTATGGACTCACCGTCAGGCATTGCTATAAAACAAATAATAACCGATGTGAAAGAAAGAGGCTTATGTCCATCTTTTCATCAACAGGATAGTGTTAATATATCAGAATCCATCTTGTGAAAGAGCGATGCAGGCTGCTTTCCAGCAGGCCACCAGTGCCATGGTGTGCACTCACTGGATTTCAGTTCTATTCGTAGAACAATAAAGCCTTAAACTGAAAAGCTATTTGCCTGATTTTGTAAATGGCGGATCTGTGTAACTGCGCGCACACAGCCTGGATGACAGCTCATTTCGATTAATGAAGCCTAATGCAGATTACAGACTGGTGAAGGTATGAATGGAAAATGTAGCGACTGTTGAGCTCAAATTCATCCTCAGCACTGCTCCACTGAATATAGTTTATTTCTGTTTACCATTTTTGTAATTGCTTTTATATGTATTATTGTCTGCTACTTAGAAGAAGGGAGTTACAAACATTACCTAACAGTTACCTAAATGCGGCGCACCATCAGCTCTCTGATTCCTTTTGATCCAAAGTTTTATCACATTAAATGCAAACACTCTAATACGCTTTGATTCCTGTGGACTTCAAAAACTGCGTTAACCATGTATTAAGTTATACTATTGTTTTTTGAGCATCGTTAGCACAGCTTGTCGCGCTTGAAGCTGGCTAATTAGCTAGTTAAATGGCTAAGCTAACGACCTAATGTAATGTACCAATACCTGCTAATTATTGCTAACAACATATTAATAAAATGCTAGGATTTCACTTACCAACTGGAGCACATGCTTCTTGGAAGGTCTGTTAGTACAATAAACTTCATAGTAAGACATCATCCATCCGGTATTTGCATGAAAAATCTCCATAAGGTCACAACAAGGTGACGATGTCAAGTTCCGTGACTGCAATTAGCAGAGTGAGGCTGCCTTGAAATGAACACTTCCATGAGTGATTAATTGGCGGTCCAAAACACATTGATTGGCAGGTTGCGTTTGCAAAGGAAAAGCAATTACAAGTCTGAATGGCAATGACATTAGGTTTCGTTAGTAAAAAGCAAAAGCTTATGTATGTATTTATTCTTTCCTATATTTCCACATTTATTTATTTATTCTTTCATTCATTCATTCTTTCTTGCATATCTTTCCCCAATAATTTATTTATTCTTTCATCCAGTTCTGACACTTTGGGAGTTCCATACTTGCAGCCTCTTGCACTCAATCACTTTCCAAGTTACGTCCCTAAAGTCTGTGAGGCTTTACAGGGCTTAGGGGGGACAATGGGATTGGGCCTTAGCTTTGATGGTCCACCACATCAAGGAAGCACCAAGCTGCAACCAAGCAGGTTGAAGAGCACGTTAACATGGTTGTCCACACCCACTTCAAAGTTTCCTCCAGTCCTTTGTCTGGCCAGTTCCTGGTACCACTGCTTCTTCAGCACTTCAATATGCATCTCATTTTCACTCTATGGCCAAGATGGCTCAAAACTGGATTAATTCAGCAAATGTTCTCTTTCCTCTGAACTTCTCACTCCTCTGTTATCCTCCATTCATGAAATGTTTGTCCTTCCCTTCCTCCAGCTCACAGGAGCCTAATTTATCACCTCCTGCTCAAACCACACCCTCAATCAAAAGCAAAAGGCCCACTCTGCCACTCTCCTACCCCTTTCTGCTACAACTTTTAATTTGTGATGTATAATTAGATCCCGGGTATATTCAATTCTTTCTTTAATTTTACATGTATATTTTGTGATTGTTGCCTCTTGATTTAGTGAACTCTTGTATTTTGCTAAATCGTGTTGTATTCATTAGTTAAGTACTTTTTTCCTTTCTTTTCTTTTTTCTTAAGTAGAGGTTCGTTGTATAAGCGCATGACTTCTGGACCTTTGCTGTAACATCTGTTTTAGTTCTATTAATGGGATTCATGCTGTTATTTGTGTATACAAATAAAAAACTAAACAAACTAAAACCTAATAAAATCTATACAAAGACCCTCCTTGCATGCAATAGCTGTTTTTAGATAAAAAAAATTTAATTGATATGATATTTTTAACATCTGCTTATGTATTATCAGATAAATAAAACAATCCCAGTTTAAAATAACAAAATATCCAGTGGACCGAAAAAACTGTTTTCAAGTTGACTTTGCAATTCCATTTCAAAAAAGATTTGAGGATACTGAATTGGGCTTATCGAATACATTTATATTTACATACTTTAATACAATACACTGGGCTGTTGTGTGTTGATAATCTATTTCTAATATCCAGCCTTCCATCTAATAAACTTTCTGAACTTCTGTTCTGTATCAACTGATCAAACATACCAGTGACATTTTGTCTGTTTCCTTTGGCAGGTATAGACCAAGCTACACGGGCAGCAACGGTCAAAGGTCAGTGATAACATAAACACTACTTATGTACACTTTTCAACACGACAGTTACAATGTGCTTTTTAGCAGAGAAAGATTTTTTTTTTAAGATGCAAACGTTGAATAGAAAAACACACACTGACACTAACAGAACAAATGCTACATTATACATCACATGTCACTGATGATTTTCCATACACCTACTCTTTAAGTCACAAAATTACATAAAGTTCAAGACAAAAGGTTTAACTTTAATTTTCTTCTATTTCATGTTCAAATAACAGATGTCTTTAGTCTACAGTTTAGTTTAGTTTGGTTAAATCTATTTAACTTTCTAAACTTTATCAATACACTGTTTTAAATGACACCTGCTTTACATTTTGTGTATATTTCCTCTGACAGAAGAGAACCCATGTTCAGTCTGGCTGTAAGCATCCCATACGACAGTGACAGGAAAATATATGACATCAGTCAAGTCACTGACACTCGTGAACAAGTCTGGCAAAGTATTTTGAAGAAATGTGAAGTGTACACCAGTAAGAGGATGGTCGCAGCTACAGTTCTGAGATGGCCCAATGTTGTGGATCAATGTCCTGAGGGACGTGTGCAATGGTCTGATGTTCCAACAAAATGTGGTCAAACGTGGGTTGATGTTAAAAAAAATTATCCCACAGAAATCGAAGATGGTAGAGCGGATCATGCAGAGTACCGTATTCTACAAAACTTTGACACCTTGGTCAGCGATCATGACAAAAATGATTTGTTGCTTTTCTACGTTCTTGCTTCCCCGTGTGATCAAAGATGTACAAATGAATCTAGTCCCTATAACATTCTCAATAGCATAAAAATGATTCAGCAGTGGAATAACTATGCTATTGTGTTTTCCAATGTATTTAACCCCCGTGATGGTGACCCACGTGGATCCGTTGAGCGGCTTGGGCAATCAGTTGGTCTGATCAATATATTCCGTTGCACAGGAGGTGAAATGCAGTGCACAAGCTGCTCTAGCGGTAAACAAGTTACACCCTATTGTTATTCAGAGGAACCACAACCTTCCCCAACAAATATAGCAGAAGTTGTGTCCTCCTCCCAAAGTGGGCTTGGTAGCAATAATGGAAATTATGGTTCTAATACAGGTGAAATCATCTCCCCATCACAAACAGGTCCTAGTTATGGCAATGGAAATAATTTAAATGAAGGAGGTGGTTCCTTCTCCCAAAGCGGGCTTGGTAGTAATAATGGAAATTATGGTTCTAATACAGGTGAAAGCATCTCCCCATCACAAACTGGTCCTAGTTATGGCAATGGAAATAATTTAGATGAAGGAGGTTTGTACTCCTCCCAAAATGAGCTTGATAGCAATAATGGAAATTATGGCTCTAAGACAGGTGAAAGCATCTCCGCATCACAAACACGTGAAAATTATGGCAATGGAAATTTTGATTTTAAAACAGGTGGCAGAAAACCGAGTGGCAGCAGTATTAGTAAAAACACAAAAGAGGACAGGCGCAAAGGAGGAAAAGGTATAGGAATGGGCTGGCGCAAGGGAGGAAAAGGGAGAGGAATGGGCTGGCGCAAAGGAGGAAAAGGTAGAGGAATGGGCTGGCGCAAGGGAGGAAAAGGCAGAGGAATGGGCTGGCGCAAAGGAGGAAAAGGCAGAGGAATGGGCTGGCGCAAGGGAGGAAAAGGCAGAGGAATGGGCTGGCGCAAGGGAGGAAAAGGCAGAGGAATGGGCTGG
>NC_060150.1:53292217-53294001 GCF_021292245.1 Micropterus dolomieu | reverse complement strand
AATAAGCAAGCTTAGGAACCGAGATATAATCTCTCATTTTAACCCATGGGATTTATTTTTTTACAGAGCATTTCTTTACAAGAGACATGCGTTTCAACTGGAAAGGTGATTTACGAAACATGAACATTTAAAGATCAGGTTTTAGACAGTTTTATTAACACAAGCTCAAACAATAAACCAATAAGATGTTAAGGCCAATGCTGCAGAGATGCTGAAGGATAAAAGCAAACTGTTACAAAAGCAAAATTGCCACCAGGATGCCCTGACACCACCACCCACAGGTGTGCACCACCACCTAAAGACAGCAAGTCACACACATAAAACCCCACACAATAAGGCTCAGTTAAAGGTCCGCACACACCACGACATGCAGTGAAGGGAAGAGGCCTACCATCCAAAATCCTAACCTGCTCCCTGACCACACTGCGACACAATGCATTAAGAGAGAGTGAGACTAGATTGTGGCATTACCAGGCAGAAAGCCTACTATCACAACAAGAAAATGGATAACCACACAGGCTAACTAAGTCAGTGATATACAAGCTTAAATTTAAACAGCTAGACTTGTTATCAAACTCAAACCATCGGTTAATATTTAGTTTTATCAGAGTTATTAAGCAGCTAGCTCTCAATACTCAAACACTTTTTACTAAAGGCCAAACTCCCCTAAACAGATGAGAAAGTCTGAGCACATTGTTCAGTCTTCTACAGAGCAGCCTTTACTGCCAGGTAACAATCAGAGGAGCCATCAGTCAGATGGACACTGAGCTTTATTTGGACATTAAGCCATTAATTCAGAAGTCTATGAAGATTCTCACTGTTGGGGCGGCTGTGGCTCGGGAGGTAGAGCCCCCGTGGTTGCGTGTCGAAGTGTCCTTGGGCAAGATACTGAACCCCGATTTGCCCCTGGCGGCTATTCCGCCAGTGTATGAGTGAGTGTGAATGTTAGTTTCCGTTTGAGCACTTAGGCTCAGTGTATGAATGTGTGTGACTGGTGAATGCAGATGTAGTGTAAAAGCGCTTTGAGTGGTCGAAAAGACTAGAAAGGCGCTATACAAGTACGGAGCATTTACATTTTCATTTACATTCAGTTGCCCTTGACATTAACCTTCGTTGGATTAATTCAGAAGAAAAACCTGTTCCTTCTGTCACATCACAGAATACCAACAGCAACTTCTAATGACATTTTCTCACATCTGATACAAACCAGCAGACTCAGAGCAGGACTTCTCTTCCTCTTAACATATCAAACGTCCCACAAAACAAGCAACACGCAACATTGAATCAATCTGTCCACACACGTCCCTCACACTGTCCTAATGCTGCAGCATGTCTGCAGGGATAAAGACAGAACCACACTGACAGGCCTGGACATACTTTAGAAAACAAATTGCAACAAACACAGAACCCACCAAATGATCAGGAAGATGAACTCGATCCAGTTACATATTACACTCAGCCTCCAGGAAACAGACAGGACGACCAAAGAAACAGCAGATTTGTTTCTAATTCCTTTAAATAAATCCAATGTAATACAAAAAGAGACTTTTAAATGGTTTAGAAACAATTATTTTCTTTTAATGCTGAAAGCCTCAAGTATCAGGCTCCACATGTGAGATGCTGTCTGTAAAGAGGGTGAAGGTGATTGGTCCTAAAGGAGGGTGACCCGGGTAGGGTGGACAGGTTGGAGCTGGGTCTAGTACAGATCACCATGTATTTACATTTCCTTATGCACAAAGGCAGAGCCACAGTTACAAGGTGTTGTTGTTACCATAAATCATGAT
>NC_060150.1:53291009-53292197 GCF_021292245.1 Micropterus dolomieu | reverse complement strand
TACTGAACCCCGATTTGCCCCTGGCGGCTATTCCGCCAGTGTATGAGTGAGTGTGAATGTTAGTTTCTGTTTGAGCACTTAGGCTCAGTGTATGAATGTGTGTGACTGGTGAATGCAGATGTAGTGTAAAAGCGCTTTGAGTGGTCGAAAAGACTAGAAAGGCGCTATACAAGTACGGAGCATTTACATTTACATTTACATTCAGTTGCCCTTGACATTAACCTTCGTTGGATTAATTCAGAAGAAAAACCTGTTCCTTCTGTCACATCACAGAATACCAACAGCAACTTCTAATGACATTTTCTCACATCTGATACAAACCAGCAGACTCAGAGCAGGACTTCTCTTCCTCTTAACATATCAAGCGTCCCACAAAACAAGCAACACGCAACATTGAATCAATCTGTCCACACACGTCCCTCACACTGTCTTAATGCTGCAGCATGTCTGCAGGGATAAAGACAGAACCACACTGACAGGCCTGGACATACTTTAGAAAACAAATTGCAACAAACACAGAACCCACCAAATGATCAGGAAGATGAACTCGATCCAGTTACCATCACATATTACATTATTGTTGAAGGTGTGACTTTGTGGCTTAACATGTAGGATTTTTTTATTTCAAAGCTACTCTAACTCTGTCATGTCACCATTCACAGGTTAACAACGTAGCCCATATGATTTATATTGAAATGATGTATTTGTGAATGTAACATTTTTCATATATAGGCTAAGTTAAAGAGGTTCAAATATATAGGCTTTCCTTTTCAATGAATATCAATCTTTTCATAAAAGAATATAATATTTTTCGTAAATATATAAAGTCAAGTTCGACATGAACACAAACGCAAAATGAATGACAAATACTTTCAGTTTCTTTATTGCAAAAAGCACACTTTTCCTCAACATCAATCCTGAATCTCAATACCACTGTTTATTTGATACACGTCTTATAGCAGTGAGTGCAGCGGTAACGTCAGATCCTATTCATGCTGGGGAGAGAGGGTAGTTCGTCCAAAAGTTGTCGCTATATTTAAACCCTACGCGGGTAAGGGAGCTCGATTTGGCCTGGAGGGTGACTCCGACCAGAGTTCACTCCATGTTGGAGTGGAAGTGGCGAGGGTCTAGTTTCGCAAAGGCCCTGGGACGCTTCCTGGACGCACTCAGTCTATGGACGCACTGCAG
>NC_060150.1:53288878-53290909 GCF_021292245.1 Micropterus dolomieu | reverse complement strand
TCGGTCCAAGGTTCCCACTTGGGATCTGGCAGTGGTTCTTGGGGCGGTGGCTGAGGCCCCCTTCAAACCCCTGGAGTCAGCTGAGGCTAAGCACTTGACCCTCAAGATGGCCTTTCTCCTTGCTATCACCTCTCTGAGGAGGGTGGGGGATCTCCAAGCGCTTTCGGTTTCCCCGCAAAAGCCTGGAGTTTGCCCCGGGGAATATTAGGGCTATCCTGCACCCTCGTTCAGGATACATCCCTAAAGTGCCTTCTTGTGCGGCAGGGTCCACAGTGCTGCAGGCATTTCATCCTCCACCTCATGTGACGGCGGAGGACGGGAGACTTCATCTGCTCTGCCCTGTCAGAGCACTGAGTATTTACACTCTGAGGTCCTCCCGTTGGAGGAAGGCTGACCAGTGTGTTTTGGGTCTCCCAGGGCCGGGCTCCCTGCATCCAAACATACTATTAGCAACTGGATTGTTCAGACTATTCCCTGGCCTATCAGGTGCGCGGTTTGTCTTCACCTGTGGCTGTGAGGGCTCATTCTACCAGAGGCATGGCAGCCTCTCGAGCCCTCCTTTTCGGGGCCTCTTTGCAGGATGTTTGTTTAGCGGCTGGCTGGGCCACTCCGCACACATTCATTCAGTTTTACAGTCTTGACCTTCCTTCGGCACCTGGCACTCGTGCGCTCTCCTCTTAGTCATGCCACTTTATTGCACACAGGGGCAGGCGGGGTTTTCGGCACGGTTTAGTGGGTATCTCGTTCCCATAGTGTCGTAACCGACGCAGTTCGAGTTCCCTCGAAGGGGAACGTCTCGGGTTACGTATGCAACCCTGGTTCCCCGAGAAGGGGAACGTCGGACCGCCGCACCTCTCTCCCCGCCTGAAGCGCCTGCTTCATAGTTTAAGCTAATGATGAGTGTGTACAGGTGTGCTTTATACTCCTCCGGTTATTCCATCACACCTTACCGTTCTAGCAACAAGCCAATAGGATTGGAGTGATTTCATTCACGTTCAGACCTGCTTCGCCTAGAGGCGTTCCCATAGTGTCGTAACTGACGCAGTGTCTCGTTCCCCTTCTCGGGGAACCAGGGTTACATACGTGACCCGAGACGTTTATACTGTACCTAAAGAAGGACATAGATTTTTATTATTATTTTATTCTGTGCTGAGGATAAATCTACGAAGGTAACTGTCTATACATCGATGACTGATTGATTATAAAGCTCTAAGTTCATGTTTGGGTAAAAAACGAATAGCTTATCTGACTGGGATTTAGAAGTTTTTAAAGATGCGTTTAAATATATGCTTTGATATCGACAGTATGAATGAGGAAATGAAAAAGTGTGTCACACAGCCGCCTTGGGCTCCGCAGGAGAGGAGGAGTCAGAGAAATTGACGGTTTTCCAACTTATCCTGTTAACCTTGTCAAAGTTGCTGATCTACGGGTTATCTGTTCTCACTCTCTGAAACAGAAAACCTCAGTTTCCCTCATCACAGGCTGAACATAATCAGAATTTTCACTATCCCGCTTTCTGAACCGGGCCCAGGACAGACTCCTACCTCAAAAGAAACATCCCAGCGTCCCTCACATGGCTGGTGTTTGTTTTTGATGAGAAAACTGAAATAAAGAATCAATCCAGTGTCAGAGGTTGGTGGTGAGACAAGAGACTGTTAAGAAACAGGTTCCTCCTTACTCTAAGAAGTTATCATGCAGCTGTTTTAGGGAGGAATGGAGTAGAAACCAAGTTCCCCTTCGAGGGAACTCAAACTGCGTCGGTGACGACACAATGGGAACGCCTCTGGGCGTGGCAGGGCTGACCTATGAATGAAACTACTCCAAACCTATTGGTGTTGCTAGAACGGTAGCGTGTGATGGCGTAACCGGAGGCGTATATAAGCACGCCGGCACACAGGACACATTAGCTTCTTTCTATTCAGCAGGCACTCTAAGTATGTTTGGAAGCTCCACTATCGAGAAAGTTGTTGTCTTACCTGGAAGTCCTGACGAAGCAGTAGAGACCATGTCTGGTAATCAGTTCCGACAATG
>NC_060150.1:53280528-53288858 GCF_021292245.1 Micropterus dolomieu | reverse complement strand
GAAGTTAGCGACAATGCATATGCAATGTCCGGTATTGACACATCGCCATTTTGAAACGGCACCTTAAGTTGTGAAACGTTGCAATGTGGTTAGGTTTAGATGCAACAAAAGTACTTAGTTAAGCTTAGGAAAAGATCACAGTTCCCCTTCGAGGGAACTCGAACTGCGTCGGTGAAGTCACTATGGGAACGCCTCTGGGCGTGGCAAGGCTGAACTATGAATGAAACTACTCCAATCCTATTGGTGTTGCTAGAACGGTAGCATGTGATGGCGTAACCGGAGGCGTATATAAGCACGCCGGCACACAGGACACATTAGCTTCTTTCTATTCAGCAGGCACTCTAAGTATGTTTGGAAGCTCCACTATCGAGAAAGTTGTTGTCTTACCTGGAAGTCCTGACGAAGCAGTAGAGACCATGTCTGGTAATCAGTTCCGACAATGTGTTTTTCCATGCCCACGCTACATCGTGGCTGGGGAGACTCATGAGATGTGTGTTTCCTGTCTGGGGATGTCGCACACCCAGGCAGCTCTCGTGGCTCTCTTTCGGAAGATGGTCGGATGCGCTCTCCCCATGGCTCAGGCCCCGCGGTAGCTGAGGAGTTGCGGCGGCTACGGTCATGGGGATCGCAGCGTGATATCTCCGAGGGCGTCGGGACGGCTGAGGCCTGTTTCCGGTCTTCGTCTCTGACTCCGCCTCCTCTTTCCTCGGCTTCTCCTGCCCGAGGTATGAGTTTGGAGAGGCTTGCACAGTCTGATTCTGAGGAGCTAGACGTGCTTAGCACCATGGAGGATGACTTCCGGGAACCAGGCCGACGTCATCAGCTATGAGAGGCGGGGCAGGAGCCACGGGCCGGCAGTAACCTCAATGAGCTTTTCTGCAGCCCGAGCGCCACCCCTGCGTCGATCCTCGCCATACTTTCCTGATTTTGAGTTGTGTAAATATGGACTCATTTACACAATGAGTTGTGTAAATCATGGAACAGACCAAGAAAAAAAAAAAAAGAGCTGCTCTGCATGGCTGACTGCGTCCCCTCTGCTGGACTACAGCAGCGTGACAGAAACTAAGCAGCACGGCTTTGGAACAATGCCTCGGGGGAAGGAAGCGCTCGCAAGCTATCTTCATTCCTTCAGACGCCGGTGCTCCCCACCAAGCCGTGTCGGACGACATCCGCTTTGGTGGGCAAGGCCTACATGGCAGCGGGTCGAGCTGGTGCAAGCCTGCACACTATGGCCACCTTGCAGGCGTACCAGGCCGATCTTCTCAAAGACTGTGACCTAAGGGGAGGTCCCTCTGAGGAGGACCTAACTGAGCTACGTAGAGCTACGGACTTAACACTCCGTGTTACCAAGGAAACGGCCCATTCCATTGGCCGCTCCATAGCAGCATTGGTGGCTATGGAGCGCCATCTGTGGCTAAACCTCTCGGGCATCCAGGGGAAGGAGAAGGCTTTTCTCCTGGATGTGCCCCTCTCTCCTACTGGCCTGTTTGGTGAGGCAGTGGATGTCAGCAAGAGGTGGGTTTCAGCACGCCAAAATGCAGGGAGAGGCGTTTGAACAATATCTACCCCGCCGGTCTGGGTCCAGGACGGCGACGGCTGAAGAGAGACGAGCTCAGCCCTCGGCTAGCTCCTACCGCCGGAGCCAGAAGCGAAGTGTCGCTTCCTGTAGTCCCTCTCAACAAAACTGGGACGCGAGGCGATGCTCTCGCCCACAGCCCCCCGAGAAGACGGGTCTGAGGACCGTCATTCAGTCTCGGCGGGCTCGGGGAAGAGGTCCAGAGGTTTTGAGTAGAGGGGCCCACCACCACCCACCCCCCGAAAGAGACTGACCGAGGTCCCCATCCCTCGTGGTGGCTCAGGCAACAGGCTCTATTTTCCCGCTGTCTTGGCGCTCGGGACACGCTCGCCCACCTTCAGCGTTTGGGGCTGCGGTTCAACGCAAAGAAGAGCATGCTGACGCCCGCCCAACGGACTACATTCCTAGGGGTGGTGTGGGGCTCAACGACGATGCGGGCCCACCTGTCTCCCGCACGCGTCAAGTCCACTTTGTCCTCAGTGACCAGAGTGCAGTTAGGCCGCGCCATCACTGTAAAACACTTTCAGAGGGTGTTGGGTCTCCTGGCAGCAGCGTCCAGTATAATACCTTCTGGACTACTGCACATGAGAGCCCTGCAGTGGTGGCTAAAATCCAAGGGATTCTCCCCGAGGGGAAATCCGCTCCGTCTGATATGGGTTATGAGCAGGTGCCTTCGTTCCCTGTCTGTATGGAGGAAATCTTAGTTCCTGTCCCAAGGTCCCGTGTTGGGAGCGATCTGTCGCCAAACAATTATTTCGACAGACGCCTCACTCACGGGATGGGGCGCGGTCATGGACGGCCGCTTTGCGAGAGGCTCCTGGCAGGAGCATCATTTCTCCTTGCACATAAAATGCCTGGAAATGTTGGCGGTATTCAGAACTCTGAGGAGTTTTCTGCCCGCTCTTCGCGGTCGCCACGTCCTTGTCAGAACCGACAATATGGCAGTGGTGGCCTATTTGAATCACCAGAGTGGTCTGCGCTCGCGCCCGTTATGCAAACTGGCACATAAGATCCTCCTGTGGTCCCAGCAGAGACTGCTGTCCCTCAGAGTGATGTACGTCCCTGGGACTCAGAATCAGGGAGCAGACCTGCTGTCGAGACAGGGGCTGAGACCCAGGGAATGGAGACTCCACCCCAAGGTGGTGGAGTTATTATGCGAAAAGTTCGGCCCCATAGACCTGGACTTGTTAGCGTCTCGAGAGACTACGCACTGTCCCCTGTGGTTCTCCCTCTCGCCCCCAGCCCCGCTAGGGCTGGACGCCATGGTGCAGACGTGGCCGAGGCCCCGGGGGTTCTGGAGGGGGTCCGTCAGGACAGTGTCAGCCTACTGTCAGTAGCCCCGTGTCTGGCCGGCCCAAGTGTGGTTCTCGGACAGTCGAGACGCTGCTCAGCTCCAGAGCCCCGTCCACGAGAA
This sequence comes from Micropterus dolomieu, assembly GCF_021292245.1. Lineage (NCBI taxonomy): Eukaryota > Metazoa > Chordata > Actinopteri > Centrarchiformes > Centrarchidae > Micropterus > Micropterus dolomieu. Next base: position 53,285,868 of record NC_060150.1, on the reverse strand, counting down.
GGATGTACGGCCTGAAGTGGAATGTGTTAAAATGCCACCTGGTGTAGAGAACGGGCGGTGACCCAGTTACCTGCTCGGTAATGATGATACTGGAGTTCTCCAGCACCGTTTCTCCGCGGGCCGCTCACAGTATATGTGGCTGCCATTGCATCATTTCACGCCCCTCTTAGTGATGGGCCCTTGGGGAGGCTTCCACTGGTCGTGCGATTTCTCCGAGGATGAGTCCCGGTTCTCGAAGCGCTGGCTGAGGCCCCCTTCGAACCCCTAGATTTGGCTGAGGCCAAGCACCTGACCCTTAGGATGGCCTTCTCCTCGCTATTACCTCTCTGAGGAGGGTGGGGGATCTCCAGGCACTTGCGGTTTCTGGAGTTTGCCCCGGGGAGGGTCAGGGCCATCCTGCACCCTTGTCCAGGTTATGTCCCTAAGGTTCTGGCCAGATTGGCAGGGTCCACGGTGCTGCAGGCGTTTCATCCCCCACCTCCGGGGGAGGACGGGAGACTTCATCTGCTCTGCCCTGTCAGAGCTCTGAGTATCTACACTCTGAGGTCTTCCCGGTGGAGGAAAGCAGACCAGTTGCTGGTGTGTTTCGGGTCCCCCATGGCTGGGCTCCCCGCTTCTAAACACACCATCAGCAACTGGATTGTTCAGATTATTTCCCTGGCCTATCAGGTGCGCGGTTTGCATTCACCTATGGCCGTAGGGCGCACTCTACTCAAGGCATGGCGGCTTCTAGGGCCCTCCTCGCAGGGGTGTCGCTCCAGTATTTGTGTGACGCGACTGGCTGGGCCACCCCTCACACTTTCATCCGGTTTTACAGTCTGGACCTTCCCTCTGCACCCGGCACCCGTGCACTCTCCTCCTAGTCGCACGCTGGGGGCAGGCGGGGTTTCGGCACGGCCTAAGTGGGTATCTCGTTGCCATATTGTCATCACTGACGCAGTGTCTCGTTCCCTCGAAGGGGAACGTCTCGGGTTACGTATGTAACCCTTGTTCCCCGAGAAGGGGATGTGTAGTCCGCCACACATCACCCTGCCTGAAGTGCCTTGCTTCATAGAAAAGAGCTAATGTGTCCTGTGTGCCGGCGTGCTTATATACGCCTCCGGTTACGCCGTCACACGCTACCGTTCTAGCAACACCAATAGGATTGGAGTAGTTTCATTCATAGTTCAGCCCTGCCACGCCCAGAGGCGTTCCCATAGTGTTGTCACCGACAACCGGGGAACAAGACACTGAAGAGACGTTTTGTTAAAATAACTACGTAGGTCAGTTAACAGTTAAGTTAACTAACGCCACTTCCATAACTGACGCAATTTATGTAACTTGCCTAACTTAAATAAAAATAATTAATGTTGACTTTTTGTTTCACACGAGACACAAGCAACTAGTCTTCTGGTTCAAAGTCCAGGTTCTGCCCCTCCATTCACCCCAACCTCCACCTAACTATGTCTTAAATATCATATAACTACCTTTACCATCAAAAGCTGATGCTACAGGGCTTCCCCCACTGCGCTTATATGATGCTATAGGGATCCCCAGTGCGTTACAGTCTGACGCCGATGGGTCTTGCATCCATATATGACGAGCCATTGAGTGAAAATGGTTTTTTAGTAAAACGCTATTACGCCATGGCCACTGACAGATAATGTGGAAAATGTAAGCCAAGAGTGTGAAACATTGTCACTGTTTCTCTACCACAGCATTATAAACCACATAATAGATAAAGTTTAATCAAAGGCATTTTACAACATTAATTCTCTCTGTGATTATGGACCCTCGCAAAACTGCTCGCCAGCACCGATATCTGGCCCGCAGCCAGATTATGGTGCTTTGATAGCGGCAAAAAATATAAATAAATATTTTGATAGCGGTGCTGAAATAGATCTCAGTCATGATAGCAACAGTTACTCACATAATCACTTCCTCTTTAGTGGTTTTGCCTACAAAATAAAAGTGCAAGAATGTTTTTTGCATCAATGCTTTATGTTCTGCCTTCTGATTTGTAATCAGTAAAATGGGTTTGTATTGAACTTTTATTTTGAAAGATGATATTTTGATACTCCAAGAGACATGCCCTGCGTGCTGGGTTAGGAAACCCCAATTGAGAGTTGCAGGCAAAGATGTGCACATGGTGAAGGTTTCTCCTGTGTTTTATACATTATTTGACATATATAAGTGACCTAGGTTTGCTTTCTGTGTACAACTTTAGTTGCAAATGTACAGAATTAACAGGAATTTATTCTAGTGTGACAGAGATGCTAATTTGTGATAAAGATAGGCTAGATGCTAATGGTAACAGATAATTAGCATGTCATTTGGTTGATGACTAGTGTTAGCTCTTATTGGCCAGCTGTTTCGTAGTCATACAGCAACTTTATTATTTGTTTGTTAGACATAACTATTTTCTACCTTTCATTTATTTCAGTTTCACTCTTAAGTTTTCACCTGTCAAACATGAAGAACAAAGTCAATAAAGGAGCAAGGCGCTTGCTTCCTGGCTCGAGTAGAGTTTGGCTGGCTGTTTACTTACGTTGACATACAAGCTGTATATAACACGTATCAGGAATAGTACACTTTATTTCGAGTTGAATTAAGAGCTTTTATTTTGAAATTTTCTTAACAACATGAAAAAGAAGCTGTAGCTTGCTTGACACACCTCTGAAAGAGCCGTCAGACAACGTGATTCCCCTAAATGTTCTTTGCTTGGAGATACTGGGGAAATGTAAAAGTATCCATATGAAGCTTCATACTTCACCTGAAGTCTGAGGTCATCAGGTCAGAGGCTATTAGTTATTCCCCACATAAATTTTTAGACCATAGGGGACCAATCATTTCAGGCAGTGGCCACAGGGGTGGAAATTACCTTTTTGGCTCACCTGCCAAGGTGGCTGGTAGGAAAAAATCCACAGACAAAACATATCTTTTACCGGCCAAAATAATAAATTGTCTTTCGTGTCACATATACATTTAGCTCACAAGGGCAAAAGAAAGAATAGTTTCCAAAAAACAACAATAAAACATAAACTAAAAAAATCTTATCCACTTTAAAATTGCGAAGTTAATGCGTTGATGTGATTTTTTACAGACAGCGTTAACTTGTGGTTGAAGGGGATTTTGTCATATGATACCAAGGTATTTGTATTGCTTCACCACTGTGATAGCTTGAGCATTGAGGGTAGAAGAGAGGGTGGGGGATTTTTGTTATAAAATCGGTCAGCATTTCTTTGTTTTTTTCCACATTAATGTTACTAAAAGACGACTTGCACCACTCTGTAAAATCATTTAACATAGCGGGCTCAGGGTCGACACAATTAACGAGTTGTCAGCAAACTTAATGAGAAATATAAAACAAATTAAAGCTGCAAGCAGCGTTGGGCGGGCAACTTCCTGTGTCATTGCGAAGACTTGATCTTTGACGCCACGCCACGAATACTCACAGATAGCACAACTTTTCATCTTCAATGCCTTTAGAACGCATAGCAGAAATTTGAAGTCTATCGGAGTAAATCCCTAGGAGGAGTTTGTTAAAGTACAGAGTGTGTATATTGCCAAAAATGAGCATTACATCCAAAATGGCCGCCTTCCTGTTGGGCATCGCTCCAAGAGGCTTAGGGCATCGCTCCAAGAGGCTTTTTGGTACGTCTGGAAATAATACATATGCCACAGAAATTTCATACATGTAGGTCAAACATTTGGTGGGGGCTGCTTCGTTAAAGATCATTTCCCGTTGCGAACAGGTGGCGCTATGACCATGGGTAAATGTTGGCATGTACATGTGTTCAAGGCGGGACTCTAATGAAATGTGTAAAATTTCGTAAGGATCTGAGCATGCACACTGAATTTATAACAACTTCCTGTGTCATGGCTAATCATCAATTTTGGACGCCACGCCACAGACACGCCCATTGACGAAAACTCACAGATAGCACAACTTTTCATCTTCAATGCCTTTAGAAGGCACAGCACAAATTTGAAGTCGGTCGGACTAAATCCCTAGTAGGAGTTCGTTAAAGTATGGAGTGTGTAAATCATCCAAAATTTGACGTAAAATTCAAAATGGCCGAATTCCTGTTGGGTTTGGGCTATGGCTCCAAGAGACTTTTTTGTGCGTCTGGACAAGATACACGTACCACAGAAAATTCGTGCACGTAGGTGAAACGTGCGGAGGGGGCTGCTTCGTTAAAGGTCACTTCCTGTTGCCAGCAGGTGGCGCTATGACTGTGGGTGAATGTCGGCATGTACATGTGTTCAGGGCGGGACTCTCATCCTACATGTACAGTTTGGTCCAGATGTGAGCATGTACACTGAAGTTACAACAACTTCCTGTTTCATGGCGAAGACTTGACGCCACAGACACGCCCATTGACGAAAACTCGCAAATAGCACAACTTTTCATCGTCAGTGCCTTTAGAAGGCACAGCAGAAATTTGACGTTGATCCAAATAAATGCCTGGGAGGAGTTCGTTAAAGTACGGAGTGTGTAAATCATCCAAAAATGGCCGTAAAATTCAAAATGGCCGACTTCCTGTTGACTTTAGGGTATGGGTTCTGCAAATTTTGGTGAGTTTTTGAGTATGTTTAGGCCCCGTCAATGGAGCCTACTTTGCAGAAAAAAAAAAAATATATATATATAATCTTAGCAAATTCAATAGGGACCTCGCACGGTCGTGCTCGGGCCCTAATAATCTGAGCAAATTCAATAGGGACCTCGCACGGTCGTGCTCTGGCCCTAAATATATAATCTTTACAAATTCAATAGGGACCTCACACAGTCGTGCTCGGGCCCTAAATATAATCTTAGCAAATTAAATAGGGACCTCACACGGTCGTGCTCGGGCCCTAATAATCTGAGCAAATTCAATAGGGACCTCGCATGGTCGTGCTCGGGCCCTAAATATATAATCTTTACAAATTCAATAGGGACCTCACACAGGCGTGCTCAGGCCCTAAATATAATCTTAGCAAATTCAATAGGGACCTCACACGGTCGTGTTCGGGCCCTAATAATCTGAGCAAATTCAATGGGGACCTCGCACGGTCGTGCTCTGGCCCTAAATATATAATCTTTACAAATTCAATAGGGACCTCACACAGTCGTGCTCGGGCCCTAATAATGCCATGTTCCTCATGGAGGATAATATATATAATATCTGTAATTCAACACATTGTATGTCGAAGTTTTTTGCTGATGTTTGGTACTTACACTGAACATCTATGGATACAGATGTGGAGTTGATCTGGCCATACTCATTCTCAGACTTGCAGTGGTAGATCCCGCTGTCCTTAGAGCTGATAGAGGTGAAATGATAAATGTCTTCTGGTCCCTGAATCAGTGTTTGGTTC